>NC_050450.1:95201396-95450887 GCF_903995425.1 Onychomys torridus | reverse complement strand
ATACAGAATTGTTCTCGATCATGCCTGCAGGAGATGCGAAATGGAACAACCAAGACTGGCAAGTTTACTGCTCTAGACTTCAATCTGCCCCTGCACCCCCCAAGACAGGATTTCTCTGTGTAGCCTTGGCTGTCCTGTCCTGGAACTCTGTAGTCCAGGTTGGCCTTGAACTCATAGAGATCGCCTGCCTTTGCCTCATGAGTGTTGGGTTTAAAGGCACGCACCACCACCATCTGGCCAGTCTGCCCTTTCAAGGCTTTTGCTAAATGTGGTTTTCTCATCAGATATATTTACATTCTTCTTCCTAATAAGATTTAAAATTTTTGAACATTTTGATTTGTGTGTATATGTGCACACATGTATGGGTAACTTTAGAAAAGTGTTGGGATCCTGGAGCCAGAGTGAGCCACCAAACCAGGGTGCTGGAAAGTGATTTCAGATCTCTAGAACAGTTAATGCTCCTAACTGTTGGGCCATTTCTCCAGCCCCACAGCTGATACATTCTCATCAAGTACCTATGCCCACAATTTCTACCTTCAAATTTCTTTTACATTGGAAATAAACAATGTCTGAAGGAAATTAAATGCAGAACTGATGGCCCTTTAAACAGGAAATGAGTTACAGCAAAAACTGATCACTATTCTTGTTGCCAGGTGACCTGAGCTTGAGCAGCCAAAATAAACCACTGAACTTTAAGTCTTCTCACAGACAAAAGAACAAAATTTTCTTCATAGTTATTGAGGTCAAAATAAAAATAAAACAGCATATGCTAAAATGTCCCACACATTCCAGAGCAGAACTGTAACATTAAGTGGCAAGAGTACTTGCCTAACATGTAGGTGCCAGGATTTCATCTCCAGCCCTGGAAAGGGGCAAGGAGAAAAAAAACTTGTTAAAAACCTAAAAAGAGCTGGGCAGTGGTGGTGCATGCCCTTAATCCAGCACTGTGGGAGGCAGAGGCAGAGGCAGGCAAATCTCTTGGAGTTCAAAGCCAGCCTGGTCTACAGAGTAAGTTCCAGGACAGCCAAAACCCTGTCTTGGAAAACAAAACAAACAACAACAAAACATTAAAAGGGCTGGAGGATAGCTCAGTGGTACAGTGCCTGCCTATGCATGTTCTGGGTTCCAATCTCTAGCAACACACACACACACACACACAGAGAGAGAGGCGAGAGGGAGAGGGAGGAGGGAGAGGGAGAGGGAGAGGGAGAGGAGGAGGGAGAGGGAGAGGGAGAGGAGGGACGACAGGGGAGAGGGAGAGAGAGGAAGAGGAGACCGAGAGAAGTGTGGACGAAGAAGAGGGAAGAGAGGAGAGAGAGAGAAGAAGGGACGAGAAGAAAGCCTTGTCTCGAAGAAAAATTAGAAAAAAAAGGAAAGAAAAGAAATAAAATGCCAAGTGGTTTAAAGAGATCCAAAACATTAAACTTAGGATTGAGAAAATCTAAAAGTTAAACTATGGTTCTGGAAAAAAAAAAGTATATTCCCCGGCCTCAAAGTCTCTCTTTACTGATTCCCATAAAACAAAAACAAGCACAACCTCACACACAACCTTGCTCTCAACTGCGTCTTTAAAAGCTAACACACACACAAACCTTCCAGAATCCAAATGTTTTAACATTTTAACTAGTTTAACAGGCCCAAAGAGTCCTTTGTTCTGATCACATCCATTACTCATCAACTGCCCAGGAAGGCATCTGGCAACTTTGAGTTTGCAACTGTGGCATACAGACTAGGTGGCCTTTCTTGGGCAACATTGTCTACATTCCTCTTCCAAACACGTAGGATTGCAACTGGGAGCCTATCATGGGCTAGTGTAGTTTGTAACTTTCTAAAGCAAATGATGTTCTCTTCCCCTTCTAACCAAACACCACTGTTCCAGTAACCTCAAAGGGGGCTTCAGGAGATGACTTTGGCCTCCAGGCATGTTTCCTTAATTCTTTAGCTCATTGGTTCAAATAGCATTTTAAGACAGATTAGCATCCAGTTCCTAAACATTGGAAGTATTTCACATAAAAATCCATATTCCTGGGGCTGGGAAAGATGGTTCAGCAGTTAAGAACACTGGCTGCTCTTCTTAGAAGACCTGGTTTGAGTCCCAGCACAAATATGGGTGTGTGTGTGTGTCTCACAATGTGTGTACAATCATATATGCAGGCAAAACACTCATATATATAAAATTTAAAAAAAAAACAAACTAAAATTCTTATTCCTGGTTTCCCATTCAAATCAGCACTGTCAATGCAGCTTTGTGAATATACTCGCATTCTGTACTTATGAATTAATAAGCTCTTTAGGTCCAAACAAACAACCCTTTGTATCAAAGTGACTTTTCAAGTCACTAAACTAAAGAAGAAATTTAAGGAGGTGTAATCCTTAGCAAAAAACCAAATAACATTATCTAAAGAGCAAAGCTAGCTTTGAATCCCTGATTCTGGCTATTACTACTATAACCTGGGGCAAAATACTTTCAGTTCCCGCCGCTTCTTCTATGTACAAAATGATATAAAAACTTGCCCTGACACATAGCACAGCGTGGTGGGAGTTTGTTTGGGGTCAAGGTATGTTCTTATTCTATGATAGGGAGGTTTGATGGTGTAGGCTCCAATGGCAGACGGCCATTTGCCCTACTATGGTCCATGACCCCAAGTCTGATCCCTAGCGCCACAAAACACATTCATTTTCTGCCCTCTCAGTCTCTGTATTTTTAATACCCACTTGTCTTTCCTATACCGTCCTCTCTAGAAACGACTCTTCTCTATCTCCATTTTATTTAATCTTACTCAAACGCCAAACACAAATGTCAGCTTCTCTCCCATAAGAACTAACAGCTTCCTTCTGTGTTCCAGTAACTCTCACTTGGATGGCTTCACATCATACCTGGGGTCCTGGTTCCATTACATTTGTACTACCCACTTTCCAGGTTCACCTTTGTCAAAGACCAGGCACACTGCCATGATTTATAAACGATTTAAGGTCGTAAATTGATTGGGCCACAGTAACATGAAAACCACTCTCTAATGCAGCCTGAACCTTGAGAGCCAAATAAATCAAACGTTACTTAGCGTCCCAACAAACGGCCAGGCACTAAAACTGGACGTCAACTCCGATGCAAAGAGGTGACCATCTATCTTCGGGCTTGGGGGGCTTCGGGTTGCGGGGACTCCCGAGCGGACAGACCCGGGGTCTCCCACTCAAGCAGGCCCAACCCGGCTAGGAAGGCCACCAGGGATGCGCGCTCCAGCTCCACAGGCCCCCTGAGGCCTAGGGCAGGCTCCACGCCGTGACTCAGCCCCTGGCGCCCGCCAACAGCCGGCCGGCCTCCCCTCACCTTGGCCAGCTTCTCGCACTCAGGCAGGCGCTGGTCCACCGTGGCGCTGGTAGTCCACCTCCATCTTCACAATGCGCCCATCGGCCCGCTCCGAGCCGCCGTCCGCCATGGTCCCTGCCTAAGCGTCCCCTGCTGTCCCCCAGCTTCGGCCACCACTCGTCACTCACACCGGAAGCCGCCTGCACTTCCACTCAGGCAATGCGTCGGAAGCCCGCGGGAAGGACCCCGTGAGGCCCTCTGAGCCGGTCGCCAGTCAGGCAGTGCTGCGGACCGCCCCGGAGGCGGGGCGTATGGCGCGGGGGCAGGCCCAGGCATGGGCGGGGCTGGTCTGGGGGCGGGGCTGGTCTGGGGGCGGGGCTGGTCTGGGGGCGGGGCTGGTCTGGGGGCGGGGCTGGTCTGGGGGCGGGGCTGGTCTGGGGGCGGGGCTAGCGGCTCCAGTCTCCTGGCCCGAGCTGGGTTCCGGGTGTGTGTGTCTACGGCTGAGGGAAGAGAGTGTGGCCCAGCAGGATATCTCTTACAGTCTCACTGACATCCGCTGCTTCGAAGCACGATTTACCAGAACCGTCGGTGAGCCGCTTGACTTTTCTTGGCGTTCGGTGTTCTCATCAATGAGTGAGGAGGCTAAAACTGACCCTGAAGACAAAAATTCTAAGGCTTTCTCTGATTGAGAATCTTGCGTTGATCTGTGGGATTTCTACTTGCTCCTGAGAGAAAAGGTGGCAGGTAGCTCGGAAATATAGCAAGCAGTGTTTCTTCGTTTTCACTCAGTCCACCGTGCAAGAATCCCTAAGACAACCCAGATCACATTTCCAAGAAAATTGCAGTTCTTTATTATTGTTATTGGTTTGTTTGTTTTTCAAGACAGGGTTTCTCTGTGTATCCCTGGCTGTCCAGAAACTCACTCAGTAAACCAGACTGGCTTAGAACTCAGAGATCTGCCTGCCTCTGCCTCCCCCTCCCTCCGGTGCTCGGATTAAAGGCATGTGCCAACGCTGCCTGGCTTTATTACCATTTTTTCCATTTATTTAGTTATATGTCTATGTACACATGTGTGCCAACGCTGCCTGGCTTTATTACCATTTTTTTCCATTTATTTAGTTATATGTCTATGTACACATGTGTGCCAACGCTGCCTGGCTTTATTACCATTTTTTTCCATTTATTTAGTTATATGTCTATGTACACATGTGTGCCAACGCTGCCTGGCTTTATTACCATTTTTTCCATTTATTTAGTTATATGTCTATGTACACGTGTGTGGAGGACAGAGGACAGTTTATAGGAGTCAGTCTTGCCTTCCACCCTGTGGGGCTTGGAGATTGAACTCAGGTCTTGAGGCTTGGCAGTAGGTGCCTTTACTGGATGAACTATATCACTCTAGCCTGGAAATTACAATTTTTAAGGCCCATACGAGTTTTATCATCTACACCCTCTGAATCTCTATGAAATAGCATAGGATCCTTAAAAAAACCAAACAAAAAAACCTTTCAGGCCAGGCAGTGGTGGCACAGGCCTTTAATCCCAGCACTCAGGAGGCAGAGGCAATCAGATCTCTGTGAGTTTGAGGCCAGCCTGGTCTATAAAGTAAGTTCCAGGACAGCCAGGGCTGTTACTCAGAGAAGCCCTGTTTTGAAAAAACAAACAAACAAACAAACAAAAAGACTTTCAGAGAGCTTGGCTTGTTGGTCCATGCCTAATTTATCAGCACTCAGAAGGCAGAAGGTGTGTGGATCTCTGTGAATTCAAGGTCATTCTGGTCTATGTAGTGAGTTACAGGTCATCCAGAGTTAAATAGTGAGATTCCTGTCTAAAAAATACAAAACAAAACAGATGACTATATGTCCACACTACCTATAGCCTCATTTCCATCTCTTCTATGTATACAGTGATATATGTATATTCCTATCTATCTATAGATAGATGGATATATATTTGAGGTGTTGAAGATATTTTGCTATTTTAAGTTTTGTTTCTGCTTTAAACTCACTACTGGTCATGTTATATTTATGGATAATATTTTCCAAGATTTTTATTGAAGCACAGTAAAGAAAGGTCTGTTATATATGGACACTGGCATGAATTCAGTTAAGAACCATTAACATAACCAACACTGGCTATGCATGGTGGCACATATCTCATATATATATATATATACACACACACACACATACATAGGCAGAGAGAAAAATATTAGAAAACATACAGCCTAATGTTGGAGATGTAGCTCAGTGAAACAATGCTTACCTAGCATATATAAGGCCCTGGGTTTGAAAAAAAAAAAAAAAAAAAAAAAAAAAAAATATATATATATATATATATATACACACACACACATATACATATACATACACACATACATATACACATATATGTGTATATATATATGCACATATACACATATATGTAGAAATACACATACACACACACATGTGGGCTAAAACATGTCTACAGTAGAAAATAAAGAAGGCTGGGCATGTAGCTCAGTGGTAGAATGTCTGCAGGCAGAAGGCCCTAGATCAATCCCCAGCATGACAGCAGCTACAAGAAGAAACTACAAAGTTGTGATACAGTTGCACCCATGCACAAGAATTCTTACTGTAAAAGTTGGGACTGAGCTGGGCAGTGTAGCACACACCTTAAATCCCAGCACTCAGGAGGCAGAGGCCAGTGGATCTCTGAGTTCTAGGCCACTGGTCTACTGAGGAAGTTCCAGGACAGCCAAGGATACATAGAGAAACTTTGTCTTGAAAACCTTAAAGAAAAAAAAAAGTTGGACTGTGACAGATGCATTCTGTTGGTTCCTCGGACATCACAAAGGTTTGCTGTTGACAACAGAAGAAAAAAAGGAGCTAGAGGTTGAAAAATTTTTTGTTTTTTAATATATACGTATGAAGTTTTTTTTGTCTGCATGTATGTATGTGCACCATGTGCATGCCTGGTGCCCAAGAAGGCCAGAAAAGGGGCTGGAGAGATGGCTCAATGGTTAAGAACACTGGCTGCTCTTCCAAAGGTCCTGAGTTCAATTCCCAGCAACCACATGGTGGCTCACAACCATCTGTAATGAGATCTGGTGCTCTCTTCTGGTCTGCAGGGGTACGTGCATACAGAACACTGTATACATAATAAATAAATAAATCTTTAAAAAAAAGAAGGCCAGAAAAGGATATCAGATCCCATGGAATGTGGCTACTGTCATTGCATTCAGGTCCTCTGCTAGAAGAAGTGGTCTTACCTGCTGAGACATCTCTCCAGGTCTAGATTGATTGTAGCTCTAGTGAGATGGGGAGCCAGTGGAGTCTGAGACAAAGGAGTGGTATGAGCTAACATACATGTTAAAAGAATCACCTGCAGGAGTATACACACACACACACACACACACACACACGCAGGAACACGTGAGAACAAACACAAAGAATGAGTCAGCCGGGGGAGCTGGGGTAGAATGATTTTTTAGTGTTCATGGATTCCATTCCCAGCACACTGATCACACAGAGTGAGTGAGTGAGTGAGAGAGAGAGAGAGAGAGAGAGAGAGAGAGAGAGAGAGAGAGAAAAGAAGAAGAAGAAGAAGGAGAAGAAGAAGGAGGAGGAGGAGGAGAAGAAGGAGAAGAAGAAGAGGAGGAGGGGAGGGAGGGAGGGAAGGAGAAAGGGAGGGAGGAAGAGAACAAAAACCAACAAGCAAAAACTCAGTGTGTGCTCACTAAGTTTGGGCAGAAGATGGGAGACTAGTTGCAAAGTTTTTGCAATAGCCCGAAAGGAAAACGATTGTAATGGGGTTGGGGGAAGCAGTGGAGGTGTCGGGAAGTGGCTGGATTCTGGATATAGTCTGAAGATGGAGCCAGGTTTGTTGACAGGAGAGGAATTAAACATGTCAGCAAGGTTTCTGGTCAGAGTGTCTGTTGGGTGGAAGCACCATGTCCCAGGAAGCAGCAAATCAGGAGACCTGGGGCAGGATGGAAAAGAGGAGTACCATCATTTTGTGGATGCACATGGGTGTCTATTGGCTGGCCAAGGGGCAGTGGTTTAAGAAGATGAGCGTGAGAGCTGATATTGGTGGCACTTGCCCTTGATCCCAGCACTTGGGAGGCAGGGGCAGGAAGATCTCAATGAGTTCGAGGCCAGCCTGACCTACAACGTGAGTTCCAGTGCAGCTAGGACTGCTACACACAGAGAAACCCCGTCTTGAAAAACAAACAAACAAACAAACAAACAAACAAACAAATGTGTGTGTGTGTGTGTGTGTGTGTGTGTGTGTGTGTGTATGAGTTTTACCTTTATGTAGGTCTATGTATCATGTGTAAGCCTGATGCCCAAGGAGGCTAGAAGAGGACATCGGTTCTCTTGAGCCTGGAGTAACAGGTGACTGTGAGCTGCCATGTGGGTGCTGGAAATTGAACCCAGGTCCTCTGGAAGAGCAGTCAGTGCTCTTAATTGCTGAGCCATCTCTCCAGCTCCTAACCTGGGGTTTTGATGTAACTTATTACATTCTCTTTCTGTCTTTCACAATGCTGGGGTTCAAATGCCTGCTACATGCTATGTAAACATACTACCATTGAGCTACATTCCCAGACCTCCTATCTACTGTTTGCTTGCTTGTTTTTTGCTTTTTGGGTTTTTTCCCCCAAAACAGAGTTTCTCTGTGTAGCTCTGGCTGCCGTGTACTTGCTCTGTAGACCAGGCTGGCCTCGAACTCAGATTCCCCTGCCTCTGCCTCTCAAGTGCTGCGACTAAAGCTGCTTGGTTTTGTTTGTTTGTTTGTTTTTTTGTTTTTGTTTTTGTTTTTGTTTTGTTTTGAGACAGGGTTTCTCTGTGTAGCTTTGCGCCTTTCCTGGAACTCGCTTTGGAGACCAGCCTGGCCTCGAATTCACAGAGATCTGCCTGGCTCTGCAAGACAGGGATCTCAAGTAGCCCAAATTGGAATTCACAGTATCACTAATCTATATGCCCCCAAGACCCCCCCCCCCCCCCGGAATGGGATTGTCTTTCCCAAATAATGTCACAGTAACAGATTTTATATGCCTGAAATGAGGAGCCAATGACAAACTGAACAGTGGCACCCCACCTCCCCAGGTAGCAGTCCTGGCTGTCCTGGAACTCACTTTGTAGACCATACTGGCCTCCAACCACAGAGATCCACCTGCCTCCCCCACCCCCATCCCCCAGTGCTGGGATTAAAGGCGTGTGCCTCCACCCCCCAGCTCTATGGTGGTCTTTTATTGTTGTTACTTAGGTGTTTGCCTGGATGTGTCTATGCACTATGTTTGCCTGATGCCCACTGAGGCCAAAGGAGGATGGGTGTTGGATCCCCTGGAACTGGAGTTACAGACAGTTGTGAGCCTTCATGTAGGTCCTGGGAATTGAACCTGGATCCTCTGGAAGAACAGCCAGTGGTTTTTTTTTGTTTTTTGTTTGTTTGTTTGTTTTTTGGCTTTTCAAGACAGGGTTTCTCTTTCTCTGTGTAGCTCTGACTGTCCTGGGAACTCACTCTATAGACCAGGCTGGCTTCGAACTCACAGAGATCCGCCTGCCTCTACCTCCAGAGTGCTGGGGTCAAAGGTATACACCACCACTGCCCAGCAACAGCCAGTGTTCTTAATTGCTGAGCCTTGTGTCTCTCCAGCCTTGTGTTTTTATTAAGAAAGGGTTTAGCATTTGCTTAGTGACAAACAAAAGGAGCCCAGGGCCTCAGATCTACATAAACACACAGTTGTACTTTGTACTCTCCTCGGTTGTTGGGAGCCAGGCAGTTACTATTTTAATAAAACAAAGATGTAGCGGGGCAGTGGTGGCACGCACCTCTAATCCAGCTGGGAGGCCAGCTTGGTTTACAGAGTGAGTTCTAGGACAGCCAAGGCTACACAGAGAAACCCTGTCTTAGAAAAAGAAAAAAGAAAAAAAAAAAAAAAAGAGTTCCTCATTTGAAAAATATTTAAATGATTTTGGGGTAGGGTCATAGCTCAGTGATTAAGCACTTGCCTTGTAAGGCCTGGGCACTGAAGGAAAAAAGATGAATAAATAGGTCAGAGAGGGGCTGAGAGATAAAGTTAGTAAAGTGTTTTCTGAGAAAGCATGAGAGCCTGAGTTGATCCTGAGAACCCATGTGTGGCAGCTTGGGTTTGTAATCCCAATGCAGAAAGATAGAGACAGCTCTCTGGCTAGCTAACTTAGTCTAGCCTAGCCTAGGCCGTGAGTACTAGGTCCCAGTGAGAGAGACTCTGCCTCAAAAAACAAGCTGGGCCACTCCTAAAGAACTACACCCAAAGTCAAGCCCTGGCCGCCTCATGCATGAGCATGTGCACTCATGTGCCTCCTCCCACCATGAACAGGCAGCCACACACACCAGTAAGAGGGATTCTACATTAGAGATGTAAATACTCTGTTTGAGGAGACGGGTCTTCATGCATCCTTCTGAGCATGAGCTGGGCTCGAGGACAGAATAAGGCATGGAAAGAAAAAGAAAACAGTGTCTTTACAGTGGAAAAATCATCAAGGGTGAGGTTAAAATAAGCAGAAGGACCTTTATCAAGGGTTACTTTGGTTGGAATTCCCTCCCCCTGCCCCCCCCCCCCCAATACACACACAGGGTTTCTCTGTGTAGTTTTGGTGTCTGTCCTGGATCTTGCTCTGTAAACCAGGCTGGCCTTGAACTCACAGAGATCCACCTGGCTCTGCCTCCCGAGTTCTGGGATTAAAGGCATGTGCCACCACCACCTGGGTTACTTTGGTAATACAAAATAAAATAGCAATGACAACAGAGCTATCCTCTTTTTTCATTATTTATTTATTTTGGGGACAGGGTCTCACCGTGTAGCTTTGGCTGAACTGGACCTTGCTATATAGACTATGCCCCGAATTCACAAAGATCCGCCAGCCTCTGCCTCCCAAGTGCTGGGATTAAAGGTGTTCACCATTACTCCCAGGAAGATTTTTTTAAAAAAATTATTATTATGGCTGGGCGGTGGTGGCACATGCCTTTAATCTCAGAACTCGGGAGGCAGAGCCAGGTGGATCTCTGTGAGTTCCAGGCAAGCCTGGTCTCCAAGAGAGTTCCAGGAAAGGCACAAAGCTACACAGAGAAACCCTGTCTGGAAAAAAAAAACACACACACACAAAATTATTATTATGTATATATATATATATATGAATGAATGTATGTGTGTCTTTTCCATGAGTATTTGTATGTCCTCAGAGGTCAGAAGAACATGTTAGATGCCCTGCAACTGGAGATACAGACAGTTGGGAGCTGCCTGATGTGGGAGCATTGAACTTGCTGGGGGCCAGCCTCAGTTCGAGTTCAGGTCCTGAAACAGGGAAGGGGTGTTGGTGCATGGAAAAAATCTGACTACCAAGTGGATTGCATTCAAGTGGCTCCAAATAGCTCGAGCTGTATTTATTTATACTTCAACAGAGTTTTTTCTATGAGGCTTACATGAACAGTTTTATTATTGGCTCCTATTTTTTTACTTTTAAGAAATAAATTATATTTTAAGGAATACATTGTGATCATTAGCCCCAGTTGTTCCACTTTGCACTTCCCCAAATACACTTTCCCACCCCCTGTATAACCTTATTCTAGACCTAGAGTTCAGCATTTTTTGCAGCTTAACTAAGTATCAAGCCAGACACACCCCGCTGTCACAGCACTTATGTCAGCTGGCAGCTACTGTGGTTACAAAGTTAAAAAGTGATGGACATGGGCACAATGCTTTAAGGACAACAATATTCAAACCTAGACCATTCTTTCATGTCTGCAAGATATGCTTTTGTAGAGTTCCCTCTCTACAAGAGGGTCCCATGTCTCAGTCTCTCTGCAGAAGGCAGACTTTGGTAAGGCATTCTTTCCCCGTCTCACTACACCGTACTTCTCCCACCAATATAAGCTCCCGTGTGTGGTGAAGATGGGTCTATCCATCCCATATTTTATATTGTATTTTTTCCTCTTGGAGCACACCAGATCCTACCATTGATTCTATATGCTTGGCGTCCAGGGAAGTTTCTCTAAACAGTTGGCACTATGTGTATTCCTGAGGCTTCTCCCTATACTGTGTATGCATGCCTTACTCTCCCTTCCAGAACTGAGACAAGGTAAATGTTCCAAGTGTTGTTTTCTCATATGTACCTATTACTTCCTGCCACTACCATTCATTGGGTCTCTTTCTCCACAAGGTGGTTGGTTCTGTCTACCTTTTCCTTAGGACAATTATGAAAGCAAGACCCGTTAATTTTAACTGCCTCAATTGAGTCAGAAAAGTTCCCAGGATTAGGAGTTGTAGTAATTCCAGATAAGAAATTTGAGAAACATTAGCTCCCTGCTGATTTTAAGGGGAAAACATTCGAGAAAGAACAGAATTTCTGGGGGAAATTACAGCTGTTGCATGTGTGATTGATGAAGTGAAGTTAAAAACCGTCAAAGGAATCAGCAATATAACGAGGTCGAAAAGAGCCTGCAGGCTGCATGCATTCAGCAAAGGCCTGCGCTGCCCTCTCCTGCGCTGCTCCACTGGTCCTTGCCAAGTGGGAGACCATCCCCACCAGTCTGGCCTCCCTTGACAAGATCCACTGGACAGGCATTCATGTGCTGATCCGAGACTAGGCTGCAGGGATCCTGACATGAACTGGCACCTTCTAGAAGAGCAGCAAATGCTCTTCACCACTGAGCCATCTCTCCAGCCCATTAGGCCTATTTTTTTTTTTTTTTAAATAAAAATGATCTTCCTTTAATCCTTTCTCCTTTCCATTGCAGAGCTGAAGAACCCAGGGCTTTGAGCATGAGTGTTCTATTGAACTACACCCCAGCCCCAGCTCCACCCACTGCCGGTTCTATTTGGACAAGCTGAAAGTCAGGCTCAATGAACCGTGGAGCAGCTCAACATTGGCATCTGACTGATTCCCTATCACCCCCACCCCAACACAGCCAAATGCTGCATAGAGGAGGGTTGGCTCATGTAATAAGTGAAACAGGAGTGCTGTTAAATATCTTGCAGTGACTCTCACAATGAAGTATCATCGTTCATCTCAAGTCAACACCTGTGCTGTCTTTACTTCCTCTGCGCCCTATACTCACTTTTAAATGTGATGACTGAGAATTGCAGATTTCCCATCACTAATGGCACCTTCTTACCAACCACCACTGTGATAGTGTCACCCTTCATTACCCTTAAGAGAAACAAAGGCAGGGCTGAGAACGGTGGTGCAGAGGCAGCCGGAGCTCTGTGTTCAAGGCCATTCTGGTCTACAGAACAAATTCCAGAACAGCCAGGGCTACAGAGAAACCCTGTCTCGAAAAACAAAAACAAAAACAAAAACAGAAAAGATACAGTTCTTGTCCCGCAGTTGCTGGTGAAGGCAGGACTTGAAACATTTGCAAGCAATCACCCTTGAACAGTAGATGGCACTCTCCTCCCCTAAACTAAATGAGTTATGAATGAACTCTTCCTAACCCCAGAGCAAGAACCATAGTAATGAATACTAGCCAGCCCTAATTCCTGCCCAGATTGTTTATATTCTTCCTCTCTTCTTCATTTCCTGTCTAGTCCATATGTCCCCATATGTTTCTTGTAGTATTATGTTAATACAGTCACCTCTGGTATTGTGTTCTAACCAATTCAGCATATTGCCATCAGCATCGCTTTCCATTACACACAGATAGTCAATGCATGCCTTTAAAATGATGTCATGGGTTGGGGATTTAGCTCAGTGGTAGAGCGCTTGCCTAGCAGGCACAAGGCCCTGGGTTCGATCCTCAGCTCAAAAAAAAAAAAAAAATGATGTCACAAGGCCTGGGATGGCATGAAGGATTCTCTGAGAAAGCAATGGGATGAGCAGAAGGATCAAAGCATGAAAGTGGAGGTCTTCAGCAGCCATCAGGATTAGGAAATACTAGTAGACTGACATGAGAGAGACAGCCTCAGAGCCTGGACCCCTCTGCCATAACCAAAAGGCTTTCAAGGTGCTAGAATCCATTGGGAAGTCACCTTGCAACAGGAAGGAGGTAGGAGAGAATAGTCAGCCAGCCATACCTGGGGGTTCCTTGCCTGTTGATTTGTCCCCATCCCACCTCCAATCAGAAATACACAGAAAACACTACTGTACTGAACACATGCAGATGTTTCCCCCATCCTTATTCTCTGAACAATGCAGTATAACAACTATTTACATACTATGTACATTGCATTAGGTAGTATAAGCAGTCTAGAGATACTTTAAAATACATGGGAGGATCTATGTAGGATATGCCACCTCAAAAGTGATTAACTGCCACTCCACTAAGAGGGGAAAGAAAGAAGGAAAAGGAAAATAGCTTGAGGTTTTGTTTTTGTTTTTGGTCTCACAGGCTTCCATTGTGTTATTCTTCAACACTACAGTGTCAGATTTAAATTCTCTACCTCGAAGGGCAGTGGTGGCACGCGCCTTTAATTCCAGCACTTGGGAGACAGAGGCAGGTAGGTCTCTGAGTTCTGAAGCCAGCCTGGCTTAGAGTGAGTTCTGGAACAGCCAGGACTCCCCAGAGAAACCTCATCCTAAGAAAACAAAAACAAAAACAAAAACAAATTCTCTACCTCAAGGAATTTTGTTTAGCTTTAATTAGCTGCTGTAAGTATTTCTGAGCCAACTTTGGAAAGCATTTATCTAGAATATATATATTTTAACCAAAATATAAACTAGACTTAGGGTGTCATTTTCCTAGCAGTCTGGATCACATTCCCTGAACTCTAAACTCCGTTGGGCCATCTGGACAACTTTAGCCACAGCCTATTCTTATTACATTGCTTAGTGACTTATTGATTATAATTAAAAAAATACTATATCACTGAAGCCTGCCTAATCTACATTGCCCAATTACTCTTTGAGTAGATGTGGGTCACCACATCTCACGAGCACACATACATATATGCATATCTAGGTATATATATTCAAGAACCAGTGATGCTTACAGATTATTCTCCTATGGGCAACGGATGCAGCTTTTTTTTTTTTTTCCATTTTTAGAAAAACAAGCTTAAAAAAATGAATACCAGACAAATGAAAACCAGACTTCAGCAGTTACATGCTGCTTCCTGAGTAACTAAAGAATGTGCTTCTTGTGGTTAAAATGAGAGATCTGTTTAATATGGATGAAATGCCAACACCCAAGGCATTTTTATTGACATTTCACTGTGACTTTTTGAACTTAGGAGTGCTGACACGAAAACCCATTCTTTCTGCTCTGGGAAGCCTGCAGTGGGATTGCAGAGCCTGGGTGCAAGAGGTGGTAGCAGATGATGACAGTCTCTCTCTCTCTCTCTCTCTCTCTCTCTCTCTCTCTCTCTCTCTCTCTCTCTCGCTGTGTGTGTGTGTGTGTGTGTGTGTGTGTGTGTGTGTGTACTTTGTTTTCACCCACACTGCTGGATGATTCCGTCTCGAGAACATTCTCAAAACCTTCACTTCTCTTGCTCAGGCCTTGTTACCCTGTCAGAGAGAAAAATGTTCGCAATGGGCATTTGTAAAGACCCCCCCCCCCCCGCCCCAAAGTCAAGAGACACTTGTGCACTTTGGAAACAGAGCGTTTCCAGAGCAACTAAGCAGAGAGCCCTGTGGCACCCCGGGTACATTTGAAAACAGATCTCAGTGTTTTAGGAGTCCAGGATAGCCCCTCTTTGCGATCCTCCCCGGAGCTCGCTGCTCTGGGTTCCGGACAGCCCTGGCGTCTGGCAGCAGACAGGGAGAGACATGCTGTTTTGTTTAAATCCTCCACATTCTTTGCCATTTCCCCATTGGCCGGATGGGGCTACCCTCCCCGCCGCGGCCGCTGCTGATGTCAGCCTGGTCGCGCTCGCTCCTCCCGCACCCACCTCCCGGCCCCAGGCACACTGCAGCTCCGCGCGGTCTCTCCAGACTCGGCGAGGTAGCTGCAAACTCACGGGCACGCACGGCACTCGCAGAGCCGAGGGACTCGGGGGAGGGGACGCGCGCAAGGCGCTGGCAGCCACCCTCCGAGGTTGGAGACACCCGGGGCCCAGAGCAGGGGAGAGCCCTGGCGGCCACGGCTTCCCTTTTCTCTCCTAGCTGAGCTCTGGAGAGACTCGGGGACTAGCCCTAAAAAAGAGCAGGAAATCTTGTTTACCGCCCGGGGAGAGGAGACCAGCGAGCCTTTGTTTGGAAAGTCAGCATCGCCGGCTCCCGCGGCAATGTGTTCCTGGTGACATTAGCCCAGGGTAGACGGGTCGCAGGAAAAGGGGGCTCGCAAGGTTCAGCTCTGCTTTCGGACGAAGATCGAGAGGGTGACTTTTGTGCATTTGTTTGGATTTGTGTAAATCTTTCCCCCTTTTCTCTTGCCCGCTGCCGGGCATGTCCTGATCTGGTGGCCGCGCCTACCAGCCCGGGGCTGTCGATCGGAGCTGTCTCCCGCGGGTCTCCCTCCCTCAGCTCCTGACTTTGCAATACCGGGAGGGCTGATCTCCGCGAGGAAGGAGGCGGGGGAGTCACAGACACCGGGATTCGAAGCTTGACATGCTCCGGGGCGGACCGGAGGCAGCCAGGAGCTGAGCGCACAGCCGGGGCTGCTTCGCTTGCCGGCTCCCAGTGCCCTTGCCTTCCGCTGGGCGCCAACCTTGCTCATCTGTTGGGACGCCCCCTTCTTCCCCGCAGTCCGCGGCCCGTAGGACCATGCTGCTGAAGGAGTACCGAATCTGCATGCCGCTCACCGTGGACGAGGTAGGCACCGCGCCGGGCCTCGCCCGCCCCTAGTCTCCAGCCGCCACCACTCGGCCGGCGGGTCCACTGCGTGCGGCTGGGAAATCCGGGTGCTACCCTGGCGCCCAAACCTAGAGGCTGGAGGGGAGGAGGCAGGGTATTCGCTGTTTCCACTCATCATCCCGACGCGGGGAAGGTGGCGTGGGGGTGAGGTGGGGGAGTCCAGGTGGGCTCTTCAGGAACATCTAGAATCAGATTACTGGGACCACAATGCGTCACAGGGAGCTGCTGCGCCCCCTCCCTCCAATTAAGCAAATGCACAGAGAGAGTCCAACAAGAGCCCAAGCATGCTTTGCAGCGGTGGTGGTACCTACTGCCCCATGCCCCTTTTACAAGGTAGGCTTGCAGGGACAAATCCCGCGCGGGTGGGATCTGCAGACCGAAGTCTCGCCCGGGGGCAAGTCGGAGGCCTGGAGAGATCCGTCTAGACCCCCGATTTCTTATCGCCCCGGGACTGGGCGCTGGCTCCTGCCCAGCCGAAGCATCCAGGCTCCCTCCGGGACCTGGCTTGTCCTTTGCTGACCGCCGGGCTCGGAAACTTTCTGCGTGTCTCCTTCCTTCCACGGCGGGGAGCGTGGTCGGAGGAAGAGCCCCAGTGGTGGGGCTTGTGGCGTGGCCACAGGAGGGCGCTCCAGCACGCTGGGCCAGGCTCTGGGTGTCCGGGCTACCGGGTGGGGGGCTCTCTGCTCAAGGGCTCGGCCTCCGCGCAGGTCAGCTTGCATTCTTCCGATCCCCCCCCCCCCCCGCAATAGCGAGCTCCGCCATTCAGGAAACGGTGACTCAGTAAGGGTCACTCTGGCCCGGGCTTCCCTTTCGTTCCCCTTTCTCCTCTCCACCTTTTTGGATATTTCATAAATGCTTTGAGTCTGTCCAGGGACTCACAGCGAGAACATGAAGCCAATCAAGGCAATTTGAAACAGACTCAGTGTGGGTTGGTGTGGCAACAAATGAAATCAGCGATCCACAACGTATTTGTATTTAAATCCGGTGCATTTAATCTATCAGACATGTGATCCACTCACTACTTTGTGAAAGAGCTCTGTGCTTTTGTGTTACTCAGGCTACGGCTGGCTCCCCGAGGCGGCGGAGGGGGGGGGTAGGGAGTAGGGGGGAAGCAATCTTCCTTTGGCGTCTGGCGCCAGTGTTAAGGTGAGACCCTAGGACAATCCAAGGCAAGATCAAAGTAGCCTGAAGTTTACAAAACGACACTCGATACTGACTGCCGAAGAGAGAGAGAGCTCAGCCGTGCCCCGCCCCCAGCCTTATCAACAAGCTTTGGAGTTTGCATGCATTTCAGGAGTGGCAGCCTTTTGAGATGGGTTTATTAATGGAGAAGCAGCATACAGCTTTGTGGAGAATGAAGAGAGGCAAATGAATGGGATTGAACACACACACACACACACACACACACACACACACACACACACACACACACACATCCTCCCCGTCGCTGGTGCTGGGTGGACAGGCTGTCTTCCACCTCCGGAGCTGGTGAACAGGACCAGGGCAACTTGGAGGTGTATGCATGCTTCCACTCAGTCTCTTGCTATGACTCTGGAGTGTGGGTTCTCGGGCAATGATGATATTTCATGAAATGTTCAAAGACTGTCAGAGATAGTCAAGAAAAGAATCAGTTCTAGAATCTTCTTTTTTGGAACTCACTGTCTAGACCAGACTGGCCTCAAACTCCCAGAGATCTGTATCTGCTGGGATTAAAGGTATATGGCATCCCACCCAGACTTTCTTTCCTGCTAACATACATCTCTTTTTCTTGGTTGGTATTCTTCTGGTGTTTTCTTAAGCACTCGGGCAGAGCATTTTCCCCCACATTTGATGGTTTACAATTGAGTGGCATACGTGCATAGCCTTTTCTTCCTTCTTTCCTTCCTACCTTCCTCCTTCCCTCCCTCCCTCCCTCCCTCCCTTCCCTCCCTCCCTTCCTTCCTTCCTTCCTTCCTTCCTCCCTTCCTTCCTTCCTTCCTTGAGACAGTGTTCCTCTGTAGATTAGTCTGGTCTCAAGACTCAGAGATCCACCTGACTCAGCTTCTCAAGTGCTGGATTAAAGGCATGCACTGCCACACCTGGCTAGGATGCCCTTTATTAATTGGCCAAGTAAGCTTGGCTACCTGTAGGATAATTATACATCATTTCACATGTAACTCACTTAGACTAAAGTAAATATGATTCAGTTTCTGTGAGGTCATATTTTGATTTCTTAAACTTTTATTTTATTTTTTTTCTCTTGTGGAGGGGAAAGACAGAGCAGCAGTGAAGGGTAAGGTTTTCAGCTCTCAGCTACTGCTCTGACCTCTTGGCTTTTAACTCTGCAATTGGCTCTGTGTTTCTTATTTAACAAGATGGTTATATCTACACACAACCTTGAGCAGGGTCGGCAGGCAGGCATCCTGCCTCTGAGCTACATTCCTAGCCTGAGGTCACGTTGTGGAATTGTTCTCTATTTTGTCAGAGATGTAAATGGGGGCAGTTTAGATAGGAAGTCTCAAACAGAAAGAATTCAGATTAGCCAAATCACTTGATTGGTAAGGAAAGTAGACTTGGCTGGCCAGATGGCAGACACTTAGGAGTCCAAACTGGGGAGCACCCCCAGTCTCCACCATCCCATGGTGGTGCCCTGCTGGCCTGCACACTCAGCACTGCGGAGGAACTTGAGTGTCTGGCTGGTGTCAGAAGATGGCTTACTGCAAATGAAATACTCTGGTAACTGAACTCTTGCTTCAGCTTCTGGCTCCTTTGGACTTGATGCAACCTGTGTGGACCTTCTGCGGCTTGTTCCTGATTAACTTCAGCTGTTCATTAATCGTACTAGCTGTGGTTTTGCCAAGGAAAGCAAATGCCTGGGATTTGGAGAGTCAGTGTCTGGTCTTTGTCTCCTTTCCTTATCCCCTGACCTCACTTGACCTCAGGCTGCTGGTGGGGAGTTAGGGGTTACCAGGTATAGGTGTAGTGGCTAGGGCTAGTAACCCCAGCACTTGGGAGGCAGAGGCAAGAGGCTGGAGAGAGTTTAAAGTCATCCTCAGCTGTATAGTAAGTTTGAAGTCGGTGATGAGCCTCTGTCCTTGCCCCCCCCCCCCCAAAAAAAGGTTAAATGCTGTTGTTCTGGGCTGCACCACTAGTTAATAGCAGATTGAGGAGGAACACGCTGGTAATGTCATTATTTGTTTTTCCTTACCCTGCTCTTTGCAGTGTTTAATCCAGGAAAAGGAAAATCATTTCTTGAAAACATAAAGTCAGCACTCTCATCGAAATAAAAAACCAGAGGCCGTTGAAATGTTACAGATAGTATTGACTTCTACTGGCGGTCCAGTCTTGTTTTAACACATAAAATGTTCCTCAGTTCCAGGAAAGAGAACAGCTCTGAGAGACTGTGAAAACAAAGCTGAGCTCCAGTCTAGGGCAGGGTTAATGGTGTGTTTATGTGTATTTCAGTGGAAGAAAGCTGGCCTAGCAAGATTGAAACCCTGGGCTTGTCCCCAGTGTTTTACACACACACACACACACACACACACACACACACACACACCACGCACGCACGCACACGGGTGGGGGGGGTTCAGAATAAGGAATTTAGGAGGTAAGATTCCATGGATTCATTGTGGTTGTGTGTGTGCTGGTGGTATACATGTTGAAGCCAGAGGACAACCTTGGGTGTCCTTCCTTAGACCTCAGCTCATCTTTTATTTTTTTCTAGATAATAAGGCCCCTTTCACTGGCCTAGAACCGCTTGCCAAGTCAGCTAGGCTGACTGGCCAGTGAACCCCAGCAATCTGCCTCCCCAGTCTTGGGATTACGAACAAGTCACCATGTTGTCCTTTTCCTCCTCCTCCTCTCCCTCCTCCCCCACTAAGGGTGTGGAGATTGACTGGCACTTCACCACATGACTGACAGAACTCCCTAACCCTCCATGATCAAACAAACATTACATTTATTTATTTGTGCATGTGTATGCTTGCCACGTGGAGGTCAGGATAACTTGTAAGAGTGGGTTCTTTCCTTATACCAAGTGGGTCCTGGGGATAGAGCTCAGGTCGTCAGGCATGGTGGCAAAGTACCTCTATTGGATGAGAAAAAACCAGGACAAAAAACGAACCAAACAAAAAAATTCACCGGCGTTAAATGCAGCCATCTTTGAACTAAACGTAAGCCTGGTGGGAAGTTGTGAACTGGAGTCGGGGTGGGGCTGACAGCTGCTGTAATGAGGAAACTGTCTTCATCTGAATCATCTAGATTCTGGAATTTTAGGCTTGGAAGTGCTACGTATTAGTGGCGATTTCTAGCCCTGCCATTTTGTTTCCCAGGTCTATCGAGGGCTCATCCTGTTGCCTGTCTCATTGCTAAGGTGGGATTGGGGTTGGAACAAGGCCGCTGATTTCTGGTACGAATGTTTTTCATTGGAGGTTATAAGGGCTGCGCTTTCTCTCTCTCTCTGATTTCTGTTGCTAATGTATGCTATCCCCAAGCCCCATGTAGCTATATGACATGTACACGGCGCCTTCCCTAGTTGAAGGTAGCTTGGAGACTCAGACCTTGTATCTACCCAGGGGAAACGGAAGTATAGTCCCTTTTAGAACCTACTGGAAGTGCATCTAGGGCGGAAGAGTGCTTGCTTGGCATTCATGAAGCGCTATGGTAAGTCCTTAGCACCTAAAAACAACAAACAAAAATCATTACCTCATTGTGATGGTGCATGTCTATAATCCTAGTAACAGGCAGACTGAGCCTGGAGAATCAAGAGTTCCAGGCCATGGACCCAAGAGATGCTCAGCAGTTAGAGCTTGTTGCTTTTGTGGAGGAGTCAGATTTCATTCCCAGCACCCACATGGTTTCTCACAATCATCTATAACTCCACTACCATGAGATCCAATGCCTTCCTCTAGCCTCCGAGGACACCAGACACACCGGTCGTATGCATACATACATGCAGCAAAAAACTCAATACACATTAAAAAAAAAAAAAACAGTTCAAGGTCAGCCTGGACTACTTGGTGAGACTCTGTCTAAATAAATAAATGAATAAATAAGCAAATAAAAAGATAAGAATTGCTGGGCACACGCCTTTAATCCCAGCACTCTGGAGGCAGAGGCAGGCGGATCTCTGTGAGTTCAAGGCCAGCCTAGTCTATAGATTTAGTTCCAGGCCAGCCAAGGCCACACACACACACACACACACACACACACACACACACACACAATCTTGGGGGGGGAAAAGATAAGTATCCCTTAGAGACAAAGCCCATCCTAAGAGAATGTAAGATGTAAGGTAGGTATCTTAGTTTTTGCTTTTAAAATAAAACAATAAAGTATTTAAAACTTTTTTTTTTTAAATCCTGGCTGCCCTCACATTAATGCGTGTGCAGGTAGGGATTTATTTGTGGTCTGCAGGGATTTGCTGCAAATGAAGCAAACCAGAAACATCTCGTCTCCTCATCAAGGAAAGAGGCAGGAAAAAGGAAGGGGTGATAGCCTGCGCACAGGATGTCGTTTTGTGCTCTGCTCGGTGGACAGCAGCACTCCACCCAGGATCCTCCGGCCCCAGGAGAGCTCCCCTACTGATGTTTCTGAGAACAGACTTGGGAGCTGGGTGTGCCTCCACCCCCAAGGGCGCAGATGGAGGTGCCAGGGTGCGGGTCAGCTCCTCTCTCTCCTCTTCCCTCTTCACTGGAAACTGACAGTGCTTCTGCAAGCACCCCGCAGACCTTCTGAAGGAAAGGGTTTTAAGGCTGATGCTGTCATCTACTTTGTGTGGTGTGCAAAGTGATACCCTTGACTACGAAGGCTAAAGTCTCCTCAGAGGATGGAGCACATCTCTCTCTCTCTCTCTCTCTCTCTCTTAATCTTTTAAGTTTTCTGACTGTTCCCGTTGAGAGGACCCAGGCTAGGACCACAAGTCTGATTTCCGAGTGATCTAAGTGGCTTCCCTTGCCAATGTCATTCACAGACAGTGGGCAGTGTTTCCGAAACCACCTTGCTATCATGCAGAGCTCTAGACTCTCGCTCTGAGTGTCATGGAGGGTTAATGGATAAGTGTAAGCTTTCACTACTAATGGAAGAGACGAGGAACAGATGCAGGTCCACCGGCAGGGCCAGGAAGTTGAATTAATGCGGAAAGGGACACTGCACCTTCCCCAGTCATTTAAGGGGACACCTGTCATTGGGAACAGATTCTGGACCTTGAAGAGATAAAAATGAATACCATTCTTAACCAAATGGAGTTGAATGTGGTAGGTTGGTTATTGGCTGTCACATTTGATAGAGAGATAGTAAGCAAGCTAGTAGTTGGAGATGGTTGTTAGGGTCTCAAACCCAGGGTCTTGGGTATGCTAGGCAGGTACTCTGCCCTCAGCCCTAAGGTTCTTTTTTTTTTTTTTTTCCTTAAAAAAACCAATTTATTTTCATTTTATTTGTATGATTATTTTCCTGCCTGTGTGTATGTCCAACACATGAATGCAGTGACCATGGAGGCCAGAAGAGGGGGTTGGATCCCTGGAACTAGTGTTATAGGTGGTTGTGAGCCATCATGTGGGTGCTGAGATCCAAAGGTGGGGTCTCTTCACTTCTGAGTATCTCTCCAGCCCCACCCCTAAGGTTGTAAGAAGTAGTCTCAGAAACTCTGCATCAAATTGTATTAATTGACAATCAAAGGTTAGTGAGTGGAACTTACTTCAGAAAGACTATTATTTCCAGGGAACAGAAAAATGCTTTGTGTGTGTGTGTGTGTGTGTGTGTGTGTGTGTGTGTGTGTGTACATAGTATCAAGCCATCAACATTTTGTTTGTTTAGTTTTGATATAAGGTCTTACTATGTAACCTTAGCTGGCTTGTAGCTCACTATGTAGATCAGGCTGGCCTTGAACTCACAGAGATCCATCCCCCTTCCTGTGTGCTGAGATTAATGTATGTGCCACCACACCTGGCAGTGTGTTTTGCAATAGCAGTAATCATTGGAAAAGTACATCCAGACTGTTGGATGAGAGTGAGGGCCAGGTTCCCTGACTGGCAGGCTGGGATGTTTTCCTGTTTTCTATTGGCTAGAGGTTTGGATAGTTTAGGCAACTCTGAAAACCTTTTTGAAAAGTAGAAAACATTTCTAGCCCCATTTTGGGGTAAAAAGGCTGAGTTCTGGACCTTACCTAATAGATAGCAAGGAGTCAGGAAGGCTGTGGGTGTGACAGATTCTGCCCCGTGAGAGATGAAAGGAAAATTCTAGATTACATCCCCAGGCCTCCTCCTGGAAATTGGGAATTTTGTGGGATTCCCAGTGGAGAATTTTTTTGGGGGGGGATTAGGAAGGCTATTAGACAGACGAGGCTCAAGTGTGTCATACATATTATAAACTGCAACACTCGTCACCTGGAAAGGAGAAAGTTATTTCAAAAAAATTTTAATTTATGGGACATATACCTCTCACAAATAGGGCGTCAGCATGGCCCACCTCCACGGCTCACTGTTTAAGTAGAATACAATAGAACTGAGCCTTGGAATGGGCCCTCAACCAACTAAGTCCTTGTCAGGCCTTTGTTTCCTGAGCACCCCATCTAAGACAGCCCTCTCAGGCTGGGGATACAGTGTGGTTGGTAAAGTACTTGTCTAATATGCAAAATATATTAAAAGAAGGTTGAGGCTGGAAAGATGGCGCAGAGGTTGAGTGTTTGCTGTTCTTGCAAAGGACTGAGGTTCTGTTTCCAGCACCCACATAGGGTGGAGGAAATGCACTGATGTTTGAGATGCCAGCCACAGGAGATTGGAGCCTGCTTCTGTTCTCTGAGTCCACACATCCCGTGCACTCACACAGACACATACCTAAGAAGAAAACCAAAACCAAAGCAAACAGCACCAAGCAACATTTGAGACAGGATGGTTCTCTGTATAGCCTTGGATCACTCTGTAGACTAGGCTGGCTTCTAAGTTACAGAGATCCACCTCTCTCTGCCTCTCAATCCCTCTGTTGGGATTAAAGATGTGTGCTACCACTAGGGCAAAATAAATCTTCAAAAGTAAAAAAAGCTGGGTGCAGTGGCACACCCTTTGATCCCAGGACTGGCAGAGGCAGGCAGATCAGTGAGTTTGAGGTCAGCCTGGTCTATATAGTGAGTTCTAAGATAACCAGAGCTGTATTGTGAGACCTTCTCCCGAAACCACACTCCACCCTGAGACACCCCCCCCCCAAAAAAAAAAAGTAAAAAAGAATTATCAGAAACTCTGTAGCTTAAGGTAACAACTGGGTTGATCAGATGATGAAGGGTCAGATAAAGACAGTTGTTACCAAGACTGATGACCGAGTTCAGGTACACCACAGTATGTATATAAGCATGCACACATACCTGCACTTTGAGCATGCACACACAAAGTAAAAATGTTAAAACACAGTGGCCATTTATGGTTTCCCAGATTCTGTAAATTACAAGTCAGGGTGTGGCCTGATAGATCCTCTGCTCAGGGTCTCTGGGGATGACATCTCTAAGCCCTCTTGTCTCCTCCCTTCTTTCTGGAAGGCTCGTGACAAAATTAAGTTCCTTGCAGCTGAGAACTAAGGCTCCTACTTCTGCCTGGCTGTCAATTAAAGACTGGCTTCTAGAGGCCACTGTCCATTTCCTGCCATGTCACCCTTTTTATGATATGGCACTTGGTTCCTTCAAAGCCAACGGAGAGTGTCTGCTGCCAGTTTTAATCTCTTCACTTTGTTATCACTGATTTCTGGGACTCTTATTGCAAAAGAACCTACTGGTTGGCCCAGGCCCGCCATGTTCAAGGGCAGAGGATCAAATATAGACAGGGCGTGGCCATTCTGCCAAGCTTGGGGCGGTGAGCAGGACTGAGAGTCTGTCTGCATTGGAGGAGAGAAGGAGCTGTGTGTTGGATTTGGAAAATTTATGGCTATGAAAAGTTGCAGGTTGGTGTTTGAGCCATAATGAAACTATTCATTTCACAGATACATTTTTGGCCTCCTGCTGGGTGCCTGGTGCTTGGGGACAGTGCTGCAAGTGAGGCAGAGACCATCACTGCCTTTAGTGCACTCAGGGAACCGAGGACACTGGAGAAGTTCATTACCGTTTTGGAATCAATGATTTTGGGCTGGGGATGTGGCTTAACAGCTAAGAACTTGCCTCCATGAGTAGGATCCTGCACCAGGGACAGAAGAGGATTGCTGTGTGAAGTAAAAACCGGTAAAGCTTTTCAAATGTAGTCCAAGAGAGGGTCTCGGTGGGCAGAAGCACTTGTCACCCAAGTGTCAGGACCTGAGTTTGAATCTATCTCAAGCACCCTCATAAAACCTGCAAACAAAACCAAAGTGTCTGGAGGCAGCCAGGAGACTTTCTGGAAGCTTTCGGGCCAGCTCATCTGAAAAGCAGCTGAAGTTCCCTGTCTCAAACAAGGTGGATGGTGAGGTTTACCCTGGGATTATCCTCAGAACTGAATATTTACAGTGTGGCAGGTGTGCATCAACATTCGCACACTAATACACACACACACACACACACACACACACACACACACACACACACACACACACACACACGTAAAAGATAAAGAGGTGCATAGAGTTGTTTGAGCACCAGCCTCGGGTAACTCCACCAGCAGGAAGGTCTGAGTTGGAAATTATGAGGGACTTGGAAGTTGTGGGTCCCTGACTTCAAGAAAATGCCTGTAGCTGTTTTGGGTCTAGACAGCGCTCCAGAAAGTCATGTCGTCTTCTGAGACAGTATTGGGGGGAAAGCATGTGTGTGCCAGATTTGAACCAAATGGCTGTGCTGTAGGTCAGAACTAGGGAAGGAGACACATTTATTGCTGAAAAGTGGACCCAGGGCCAGCTTCAGGGCTGGGGGATACTGCACTTGCAGCCTTAATTTACCAGGACCACCCTGTCAACTCCTCACAGGGGATAGAGGCCACTGTGAGGGGAGAAAGAAAGAACCCCTCAGAGGGACCTTCCTTGCTATGGCTCCTTTGCAGAGATTCCCAGGCAGAGTAAACCCAGCATCCCTGCTCAGGAGTTATATTCACACAGAGAGCCAGTTCTTCTTGGTGGTGGTAATGTCTGTGAGTTGGCCATTTAAACTGTGTCAAAGTCACTTCTGTCTAGATGGTAGAACACCTCCATCCCCACCCCCCTCACCCCCCTTAATCCCCCCCCCCCAGGCTGGGCACATCACTCAGAATGCTTGTAGCTGGGGCTGGGGGTAGAAGCCCAGGACATTCTGTCTTGGCCTCTGGCTTTATAAATGATGACAAAGGAAGGAATCTGGGGTCACCCACCACTTCCTGGCTGCATGCGTGAACAGCATCTTTCAGTACTGTTTGTTGACTTAGAAATACTCAAGATGGAGCTCACCAAGACTTTAACAGCGAGTCTTAAAGTGACCCACTTTCTCATTTCCCAGCACATCGACGGAAAGCTTGCTCTTAGACGGCATGGAAATCAAGTCCTGTATGTAAACGTGCAGCCAACGGAAGTTCTCAGACCATCAGATTATCTCATGACTCACTCCACTTCTCTTAATTTTTTATTATTTATTTACTTATTCTGAGTTAGGATTTCCCTAGACTGGCCTTGAACTCAACGATCCTCTTGCCCAGGTGTGTGTGTGTGTGTGTGTGTGTGTGTGTGTGTGTGTGTGTGTACACGTACACGGAGGCCAGAGAAGGACATTAGTGTCCTTTATCACTCTCTACTTTATCCCTTGAGACAGAGTCTCTCCCTCAATTTGGAACTAATCTGCAAGCCAGCAAACCCCAGTGACCTCTATTTCCACACATAGTTCTGAGGTCACAGGCCCATGCGCCAGCGGCTGCTAGCTCTTTAGATGGGTGCTAGAGATAAGAACTTACAGCCTCAAGCTCGATCAGGAAGCACTCGCTTGTACCCACTGTGCCATCTCCTCAGCCCTGTGTTTGTCTTTCCTCCTCTTAAGTTCTGCTGAAGCATAAGTGCTGCACTCCAGTCGTTCCCAAGCACAGAAACATCACTGGCTCCTTTAAATCCCTCAGTGTTCTATCCTAGGGTGGTGTTTCTTTCTTAGACTGAATCATCCCAAGTAAGAGTGGCCAAACAAATGTAATTTGATGACACCCTATAATAATGTTATTCGAGCACTTAATCTAAATGGCTAATCTCCAAAGATTGCTCCCTGGCCCCAAATTCATTCTCATTCTCTCTCTCTCTCTCTCTCTCACACACACACACACACACACACACACACACACACACACACACCACACACACACACACACACACACACACATTCACATATGTAGCATGAATTGCTAAAGGTCCTTTAATAAAAACCTGGAACCAGATATTGGAATGAAAGCTGAAAGATCAGAGAAGCAGATCAAGCCACCACCTCTTACCTCACCAATTCCTCAGCCTGAAAGAGCCTTTCTAGCCCAAAGACCTCTAGCTGAAAGGGGCTGGCTCTGTGTTTAATCTAGTGGCTTGTTCTGTCCTCTGATCTTCAGGTCAATTTTATTAGAGTACACAATATATCACCACACACATGTTTATAAACAGACACAGATACATATCAACAGACACAGAGAAACACACACACATGCACATTTACACACTGCACACAGAGACACATACACAGATGTACACACTCACAAATATACTCACTCACACAGACACCCTTCCCATTCTGGTCTGATTATACTAGTTATATGAAGGCCTCATCTTGAAGTTTCCATGTCTGTGTATTTTTGCACTGGGGAAAAAAAAACCTAATTAATCTTCATGTTTTTTGTTTGTTTGTTTGGTTTGGTTTGGTTGCTTTTGGTTTTTCAGGACAGTGTTTTGATTGGCAGTGGAAGGCAGAGGCAGGCAGATGTCTATGAGTTCAAAGCTATCCTGGTCTACAAAGCAAGTTCCAGTACAGCTTGGGCTATTACACAGAGAAAACCTGTCTTGGAAAAACCAAACCAAACCAAACCAAAACCACGTTTTTTTCTGTGTAGTCTTGGCTATTCTGTAACTCTCTCTGTATACCAGGCTGGCCTTGAACTCAGAGATCAGCCTGCTTGTACTTCCCAAGGTGTGTGCCACCACCGCCTGTCCTAATGCTTATTTAAGAGGAATGAATGAATCACCTGAAGAGTGGAAAATCACTATTAATTTAGGTTTTATTATAACTTAATTGTTTAAGCCTTTACTGGGTTTTTATTTATTTTTTCGAGACAAGATTTCTCTGTGTAGTCCTGGCTGTCCGGGAGCTCACTAAGTAGCCCAGGCTGGCCTTGAACTCATTGAGATCCTCCTGCCTCTGCCTCCTGATTGCTGGGACTAAAGGCGTACGCCACCATACTAGGCCCTTCACTGGGTCTCATTTGCTGGACTCTGTATTTCCTGGCATCTCTGTTTCATTTATAGCAGGCTTTTCCTTTCTCTACCTTTTATGCTGGGGCGAGCACTCTACCATGGAGTCCACCCTCAGCCCCACTTACTCTTTTTTCCCTTCTTTCCTTTTTTTTTTTTTTAATCTTCAAGATTGGATTTTGTGCTATGTATTCTGGGCTGGCTGTGAAATTGCAATCCTCCTGCCTCAGCTATCCTGGTGCTAAGATCTCCTCAGTCTTTGCACCCCTCACCTGGTGGTTAATTTATTCTGATGGTGGCAAAGTCTCTGTATGTCTTGTCTTGGGCAAAGAGTTTGTGACTTGGTATGGCTTACGCAGACAGCTTATAGATCGTAATACAACCCGTTATCGACTCTTGTACCCAAGCTTCCTGGAAAGGCTTGTGCAGGACTGCACAGTCCCTAGAAAGCCCAGCGCTGCACACCTGCCTTCTTTATCACAACCATCTCCATTTTCCTGTCTGACATATAAATTGTGTAAGCTCCGACTCCTGGCTTTGTCAGCTCACAGTGAGGAACTAGCCAGTCATCCTGTGGCTCAAGGGCTTGGTGGGGTGTGGCTTGGCTGTAGTTTACTTATTTAGTTGTTTTTCCTTCCACAATTCTAAACCCACATGTGACGTCTTTTGATCTTGCTCCACGCTCTATCATTCTCTCCCTCTCCTTCCCATCAGCCTCTTCTCCTCAACAAGCCCCTTCCAGACTTCCATGTCTTCTTTCTTCCCTCCTGTGGTCCACTGTTCAATTGGGCCTGCAGGAACAGGGATGGGGGCTTATTTACTTGAACAAGGGCAACTTACCAGTGGCTACACCACAGAGAGCTGTGACTCCCCTCCCCCCAGCAACCTTTACCCTCCCCCTGCTTTCCCATTTACAGGTGAGCCCTCAGCAGTCACTTTCCCTGAGTCTCTGTCACCCACCGGGCAGTAGTTTTGTCTGTGTGTTTGTAAGCTAGGTAGCCCCAGATGCTCCACGGGGGCAGCACAGGAGACTCCGTTTGAAACTATGAATATTAAAGTTGGATCTGTAACTGTCCTCAGGGCCCTGGGTCAGATCCCCAGCATCGCCACCGCCAAAAACCAAACAACAACAAAAAAGGTTTTGATTGATTTTTCAAGGCCAGACAGGACTACATGGCAAGATTTGGTCCCCAAAAGGGGTGGGAGAGCCACTTAACATAAACGTTAAGCTGAGCGACTTCTTCTGTACAACTTTAATAATGAATCATATTCGTCTTTGAAAAGAACTTTTGTCATTTGTGATCTAAAAAGAGAACCACCCCTACGCTCCTGGAAATTATTCCTTTTAATGGCAGCAGAAACCTCTGGCTTTTAGAGGCATCATCGATGGGGACGTGAGCTCAGGAGCACCTGTGACTAGCTCAAAATTAGTGTCTGAAAATAACGCTGGGAACAGACAAGCCACGCTGGGCCTCTGAAAACTTTCAACTGTTCACCTGAGAGGAAGCAGATTGGAAGGTCTGAGGTCTCAGAGATGTCAAAATGCCGTTCAGAGCTTCATGTTTGCAAGCCCGGAGATGCTGCTCATCAACGTCTCCGGCTTGTGCTTCTCCACTCCAGGTGGAGCCCAGGCAACTTGCGTGCTAGGCAACCACTCTACCACTGAGTCCCAGCCTTGACCTACCTTTCTTCCCTCCCTCCCTGCCTATAGTGACATTTTATTTGTTTTGAAATGTGATTTATTTGTATATTAATAAAGTTGGTCAGAGCAAGCCAGAGCAGAAGTTGGGCAGTGGTGGTGCATGCCTTTAATCCCAGCACTTGGGAGGCAGAGCTAGGTGGATCTCTGTGTGTTCAAGGATACAGGCAGCATGGCAACACACGCCTTTAATCTCAATACCAACTATAGAAGACCTGGAGGTCTGTACAGACAGGCAGTGATGAGGAGGTCATGTGGCTGGGTTTACAACCAATGAGAAGGCAGAACAGAAAGTCAATAAAAAGACAGGACACAGGAAGTAGGCGCTTGCGGAGAGGAAAGACAGAGCAGCAGTGAAGGGCAAGATTTTCAGCTCTCAGCTATGACCTTTTGGCTTTTAACTCTGTGATTGGCGTTTCTTCTTTAACAAGACGGTTACATCTACATCTCTTTCTCTCTTTCTCTCTTCCTTTCTTCCTTCCTCTTTCTTTCTTCCTTCCTTCCTTCCTTCCTTCCTTCCTTCCTTTCTTTCTTTCTTTCTTTCTTACTTTCTTTCTTTCTTTTTTTGACAGGGTTTCTCTGTGTAGTCCTGGCAGGCTGTCCTGGATCACATTATGCAGACCAGGCTGGCCTCAAACTCACAGAGATCCTCCTGCCTCTGCCTCCCGAGTGCTAGGATTAAAGGTGTGTGCCACCACTGCCCAGCCAGAATAAAATACTTTTTTAAAATAAGGACTTGATTTGTTATTTATTTACATATAAGTATAAGTGTCAATGTGTGGATATATGCGCATGAATATGGGTGCTTGCAGAGGCCAAACGAGGGTGTTGGAGTCTCTGGAGCTGGAGTTGGGAGCCACCAACGTGTGGGTCTTGGGAACTGAACTACCTACAGTCCTTTGCAAGAATAGCAAGTGCTCTTAACTGCTGAGCCATCTCTCAAGGCCTGAATAAAATCATTTAACTTGAAAATGATTACTTTGAGAGACTGTTGCCCCGTGGTAGAGTGAATACCCACCATGTTCATCCACATTAAGAAATAGCAATAAAACAAAATCTTAAACTTGTGTTGAGCAGGTAGTCTCTGAGTTCGAGGCCAGCCTGGTTTATGTATCCCATTCTAGAACAGCCAGGACTACGTAGAAAGACCCTGTCTCAAAACAAACAAACAAAAAAGCTGGGCTTACCACTGTGTGCAGTATTAGGGGTGTAGTTGGAGTTTTCCTGCCTGGCCCACAGTCAGGACAAATCTCTCTCACCTGCCAGGCCCATAGACACTCAGACCCAACCAAGTAAACACACAGAAACTTATATTGCTTACAAACTGTATGGCCGTGGCAGGCTTCTTGTTATCTACTTCTTTTATCTTAAATTAACCCAATTCTATTAATCTATACTTTGCCACATGGCTTGTGGCTTACCGGTGTCTTTACATGTTGCTTCTCATGGCTGGCAGCATCTCACTCCAGCCTTCTGCTTCCCACAATGCTCTTCTTTGCTTGTCCCGCCTACACTTCCTGCCTGGCTACTGGCCAATCAGCATTTTATTTATACAGAGTGATATCCACAGCATTAGGGCTAGTGGAGACAGGAGGATTCCCCCACCACCACTCTACTCCCGACCTTACCCTAGGCTTGCTGGCTGCCGGCCTAGTTTCAGGTTCAGTGAGAGACTCAGAGTGAATGAAGTGGGGAGTGAGCGAGCAGAGCACCTGACACCCTCCTCTGGGCTCACACACATCTTCACACATGCATGTGTACAAATGACGCACAGACGCATAGCTGGGACATTTGCACTTTCTGTTAAGGATTGTCTACCTCAAATGTTCATTTTGGGTATAACATTTATTTCAGTGGTGTCGACAGAGAGTCACAGTTTTGCATTTCTCTCAAGGATCTAAGGACTTTTTTTTTTTTTTCAGCTTTGTTTTTGTTTATTCGAGACAGGGTATTCCTGTCCAGTGCTAGCTAATCTGGAAGGCACTACAGACCGGCCTCAAACCTGCTTCTGCCTCGAAAGTGTTAGGGATTAAAGTTGTCTACCCCCATGCTTAACTATTTTCATTGAAGGTGTGTTCCACCATTCTTGGCTGATTTCGTTGTTTTTGGTGGCATGAAGACCATTCACACTGGTGGATAACGATCACGTACTACTATAACAAAATACTTGAGGTAAGCATCTTAAAAACGAGAGACATTTATCTTGGCTTTTCTGGAAGAGAAGTAAATTCTTAACCATGGAGCCATCTCTCCAGCCCCCAGTTAGAGTGACCTTTGCTTTCCTGATGGCAGCTAAAGTGCTCCTGTTTTAATTCAGAGGAACTGCTGTGTTGTCCTTCAACTGGAAAGAGGTGCGTTGGCTTCCAAAGACTTCACTAAACTAAAAAGAATATCATGAATTTTTGAAGCATTTCAGACAAGCGAAGTTGGTACTGACAAGTGTTCTTCTAAAGTGGAAGACAGAATATTTGATTAGTGATAATGCTTTTATTCCTGTACAAGGTAGAAACAGACATTAATTGGACTCCTTTTCTCAGTAAGGAAGTATGATTAAAATGTTACCTTATTTTCTGAGAATTTTATAAATGTTTAACTCGGGAGAAAAAAAGTTTAAGTCAGTCTGATGGCTTATTAATACATGAACATTGTAACATTTCCCTCTTGTCATTCTTAATGATGTCTACAAATGGGACCTTTGGTTCACTAGCCAACCACCTGCGTCTCACTGGATTTTTATTTTATTTTAATTTGTATTTATTTTATTTATATTTTCATACAATATATTGATCACATTCCTCCCCTACCCCAGTTCCTCCCAGATCTTCCTCATCTCCCTACCCACCCAATTTTTAAGTTTTTTTCCCCTCTATCTTTTAAATATAAAAAAGAAAAAAGAAAATCAAAACAAACAAAAAACTAGTAAGATAAAACATACCAATACAAAACAAAATATGGAGTCTGTTTTGTGTAGGTCAAGGACTCCCAGGCATGGGGCCTGCCCTGGAGCATGGATGATATAGCCAGTGATGTTCCATCAGAGAAAACTTGATTATTTCTTTCCCAGCCATCATCAGTATGATTATAATTATTATTAATATTATTATTTTGGTAATGCTGTGGATTGAATCCAGATTTGTGCATCTCATTGTGCTACATCTTGAGCCCCTCATTAGATTTTTTTTTTTTTTTTTGGTTTTCAAGACAGGGTTTCTCTGTGTGCCAACCTTCCTGGGTCTCTTAACTCCCACTATGGGATAAATGTGTGGTATGTAAAGCTCTGGATAAATATCTCCGCCATTCTGCCTTGGTGCTGAAGGGGAAATCCAGGGCCTTGCATGTGCTGGGCAAGCTCTATGCCACTGAGTAACTTTCCCAGCTCGGTGAATTTCTGGATTCCCCCTGCTGTGGATTTGTATTGCATTTGAACCCCCCTACCTGACCCCCACCATGCCAGGGATGGAACTGAGAGTTTCAGGTACAAGTGCTTTGCCACTAAGAATACCCACTGCCCTGCATTTACACACTTCTTAAAGTTACTTTTTAATCAGTATTCTTTTTGTGTTTCTGTGCATGTTTATGTGTGCAAGAGAGTGTGTAAACATGCACTTGAGTTTGCGCTTCTGTAGAGGCCCTGAAGCCTTGTTTTTGTTTTTAAACAATTTATATGTTATTGATGGTTTGCCTGCAAGTGCTCTGTATGAGGGTGTCAGAGCCCTGGAACTGGAGGTACAGACAGCTGTGGGCTGCCATGTGGGTGCTGGGACTTGAACCTGGCTCCTCTGGAAGAGCAACCAGTGCTCTTAACCGCTGAGCCATCTCTCCAGCCCTGAAGCCTTGTTTTTAAAAGATTTATTTTTACTTCATGTGTATGACTGTTTGTGTGTATGTGCCTCACCTGTGCAGTGCCCAAAGAGGCCAGAAGAAGGAGTCAGATCCCCCTGGAATTGGAGTTAAGAGGTGGGGTGGGGGTGTTGCAAGCCACCATGCTGGTGCTGGGAACCAAACCCAGGTCTTCTGAAAGAGCAGCAAATGCTGAGCCATATCTCCAGCTGCAGCCTTATTTTTGGGACAAGCTCTCTCACTGGGACCTGGAGCTCACTACTTAGGCCAGGCTGGCTGGCAACATGCGCCTTAGGTCTGCTTGGGTCCACTTCCCCAGCCCTGGGGTTCTCAGCACATGCCACCATGCTCGGCTTTTTATGGGGGCCAAATTCAGCTTGCTTTGTGCCTTTCCTGGAACTCACTTGGTAGCCCAGGCTGGCCTCGAACTCACAGAGATCCACTTGCCTCTGCCTCCTGAGTGCTGGGATTAAATGCTTGAGCCACCACCGCCCGGCAAGATATTATTACATTTTGCTTTAATTACTTTATCATGTGTCTGTGTATGGGGGGTCAAAGGTCAACTTGCAAGAGTTGGTTCTGTCCTACCATGTGGGTCTCTGGGATTGAATTCAGGTTGTCATGCTTAGTGGCGGGGCCTTTACTTAGCAAGTTGCCCAGACATCTTGCCAACCCTTCTCTTCCTCTTCCTCCTCTCATTTTGTGAGACAGGGTCTCACTTTGTTATTTAGGCTGGTTTTGTTTTGTCTTTTTTTTTTTTTTTTTTTTTGAGACAGGGTTTCTCTGTGTAGCTTTGGAGCCTTTCCTGGATCTCACTCTGTAGCCCAGGCTAGCCTCGAACTCACAGAGATCCACTTGTCTTTGCCTCCTAAGTGCTGGGATCAAAGCTGTGTGCCACCACCGCCTGGCTTGTTTTGTCTTAAAGATAATGTCTATGCGCACCCTGCCTGGCCTGGAATTTGCTATGTATACCAAACCGACCTCAAGTTCCCTGAGATCTGCCTGCTTTTGCTTTCTGGGACTAAAGGTGTACACCGCCATATCCAGCTCAGGCTGGTCTGGAGCTCCTGTGCTTATGAGTACCTTAGCCTCTCAAGTAGTTAGGACAACAGCCATGTATCACACACAGCTCCTCCTTCCTCCAGCCCCTAGCTGCCGTCATTCTATGGTTGGACAGGTGGTTTTCCTGAAGACAAGGTTTGCCAGAAGGGACATGTCTTCTGGCTGTGTAATTTGCTGGGGTTGATGTTCTGGTGACATAAGTCTCTCTCGGGAACATTTTGCTGAGTCCGCACAAATGCATCACCTTCTTTCACAATCCTGTGGTTGCTGAGCGTGGCTTGCTCAGTACTCAAAAAATTCTGTGAAAATAGCTCTTTTGCTTAATGACCAGGGTTGAGAGATAAAGAAGTGTGGTTATCTAACCCTCCCATGTGCAGAAAACTTGGTGTCTTGAGCTGCATTTGGTTACTAGGGCATGACTTTATACCTTGCAAGCTGGAGACTTGACCCCAGTCTATTGAAGATGGGACAAATTCTTTTTCAGTTTTCCCTGTGCTTTTTTCTTAAAAAAAAAAAAAAAAAATTATTGTAAGTAGCTGGGGGGGGGTGGTGGTGGGTCCCACCCAGCACATGGGAGGCATAGGCAGGTGGGTCTCTGTAAGTTCGAGGCCAACCTGTTCTACAGAACAATTTCCAGGACAGCCAAGGCTACACAGAAACTCTGTCTTGGAAAAAAAAAACAAAAAACTTTTGTTCACCTCTTTTGGACTATGTATGATGGAAATTTGGGCATAGCCAAGTGTAATTACGGTTTTGGACAGACAGGATGACTTACAGCCTATAGATATGATTGCACTTAGATGTGTTTTCTTGCCAAGATCTGGCTGAAAAGGAGCTTGGTAGTTGCTTTTCCTGTTTAAAAAAAGTAATAATTAGGCTATTAGTTGTCTAAATGGAATAATCCCCTTTTGGCTTCTCAAGAATATCACTTCTGAGATGGGCGAGTATGTTAAAATTAGCCATTATTTACAGAGTTGTTCACACTCCTCCTGGGGTTTCTGTCTCTCCCCTCCCTCCTTCTCTCTCACCCACCCCTCCCTCTCAGTGTCGATTCTGTCAGAATCATTTATATTTAATATTTTTGAGGGCATGTGAGATAAGATCTCTATATGTAGCTCAGGTTAGCGTTGAACTTCCTCTGTAGCCCAGGTTGACATTAAATTCTGCCTCAGCCTCCTGAGCACTGGGATTACAGGCATCACAGCCACTTTCATTAACCTTTATTTTTTTAATTAAATTTTAAAAAAGATTTATGTGTATGTATGTTTTGATCACATGCATGTCTGTATACAAGGTGTGTGTTTAGTGCTCATGGAGACCAGAAGAGGATGTTGTATTCTCTGGAACTGGAGTTACAGACAGCAGTAAGTGGTATTGGGAACTGAACTAGGCTTCTCTGCAAGAGCAGCAAGTGCTCTTGACCGCTGAGTCATCTCTCTGGCCCAGCCATTTTAGTTTTTAAAGGTAAGAGTTCCCTACTGGTTCTGAGATCAAAAGCAGCCAAATCGACAACCTCCCAGAAGGTGTATCACGTCTTCATCTGTTTTCATCTACAGAGTGGCTTTCTCCTTGGGGTTGTTCTCGCCCATCTTTCTCTGCTGGAGGAAGAACTTAAGCTAGGGGCCTCCCAAGCCTTTCCTTTTTAACGAAGCTAAGAACCAAGTCAAAAGGTACAGCTGGGAAGTGCTTGCCAGGCTCAGGACTGCTGCTTGGGAGCAGGAGCTAGGCTGCCCCTGCTCCGGGGTAGCCTCAGATCTGCCTTGGGTTGGGTGTTTCTTTGAGTCTGGGCAGGGGTAAGACCTGTCCATCCTAACTGCAGCCGGCAAGCTTTGCCAGGGCCACACCTATGGGTGCGTCACCCCCAGCAGGATGATCGTTTGCTTTCTGCTTTTGTGGGAGCTTTTTTGGATGGTTAATCAGCCACACCTTGCAATGTTGACATTGTTGTGAGTCCTGCTATTGCCCCCTCCCACCACAAGGATCACCCCAGAAGAGACTAGTCACTTTCAGATAGGTGCTCTTTCTTTTGTTCTTGTTTATTTCACTAAACATCTCTGAATTTTGTCTCCCTGAGCCTGTTTCCGTTAGCTGGGGCTTCCGGCTTAGGTTGTAGTAGGGTGCAGAGTGGATAGATTGTTAGTGGACCCGATTCCTCCCCTTGTTATTTTGTGTGTGTGTCCCCGTCCCCCGTCCCCCGTCCCCCCCCCCGGGAGCCGAGGCTCGAACCCAGGGCCTTGGGCTTGCTAGGCAAAGCGCCCTACCACTGAGCTAAATCACCCCCCACCCGTCCCTCCCCTCGTGCTACCTCTGCTCTGATTTGCAAAGATTCAATCTTACATTCTTAAATTTAACACAGCAAGACCTTGCTAGCGTGTGTGTGAGACCCATCTCCAATGCCCACTTCACTCCCCCAAAGCAATACAAATAAACAATAACAACAAAGCGCCCTTCTTTTTTGTCTGCCCAAGGCATGGGTCACTTGAGTCACTGAGCCTGCTGAGCAAGCTTACAGCGGGAAAGTCATTGTCCCATTGTGGGCACTGCGAGTGACACCAGTGTTAGTGACACCAGGCCTTGTGCTGAGCCGTGAGGAATGCCCTATTAGAGTTTCTCTTTGGAGAGCATGACTCACCTTTGAAAATATCTTGCATGTTAAGGACGGAGTGGATGGCTCAGTAGGTAAGGTGCCTGCTGCAAAACATGAGGACTTGAGTTTGTATCTCCAGCACCTAAGTAAGATTCTGGGGGTGGCAGTCCCCCTTTGTGGTTATTTTGTTTTTCCAGCAGCATCCATGGTCATTGCTCTGCCTGTCACAGGAGAAGACATTTTTATATCAAAGCAGAATAGTCTAAGTCTGCTGAGTAAGTGGTGACCTAAAAATTATGATGCCGGAAAAATCGAATTTCACTGTTTTATGCAAAAAGTTCCTCTCACAGGAGAATTGCAGTTTTTATTCTTTGGGTAGGTAAGCAGATTTTTTTTTCATAGTCTAGGAAGCCATGTTGCCAAAAGGAAAGATGCAAGAAAAGGAAAAGAAAGAAAAAAAAAAAAGCGGCAACCAAAGAAGGAGCTACCTTAGGAGTCTTCGCTTGATAAAGTCCTGATGGGGATGTGGGCCCTGGACAGAGAAAGGATGCCACAGGACCTCCGCTGGTGCTCAGAGGTTTCCCAGCCTGTGAAAACTTTGTGCTGCTTAGGTTTGGTCGGGTATTACAAAGTAACCAGCTACTTGTTAAGCAAGATAGCCAAGGAGAGGCATTGGGGCTGAGGATGTACCTCAGCTGGTAGAAAGCCTGCCTTTGAGCTTAAAGCCTGGGCTGGATCCCCAGCGCTGCATACATTGGGCATGTTGTTTTCCCCAGTTTGCTGCTTGCTTTCGAGTTTCTCTCTCTCTCTCTCTCTCTCTCTCTCTCTCTCTCTCTCTCTCTCTCTCAACATAGGATTTCTTTGTGTGGCTCTGGCAGGCCTGGAACTCCCTCTATAGACCAGGCTGGCTTTGAACTCACAGGGATTCACCTGTCTCTACCTCCCAAGTGCTGGGATCAAAGGTGTGTGTGACTGCTGCTCAGCCTAGTTGGCTTTCTAATCAACCTGGGGAGGAAAAGGTTTATTCCACTTTATAGTTTATAGTTCATCTTGAAGGGAAGTCAGGGCAGGAACTTAAGGTAGGAGGAACCTGGAGGCAGGAACAGGAGCAGAGGTCATGGAGAAGTTCTGCTGACTGGCTTGTCTGTCATAGCTTGTTCAGCAATTTTTTCTCCTTTTTTTAAAGACAGGGTTTCTCTGTGTAACAGCTCTGGCTGTCCTGGGATTCTCTTTGTAGACCAGGCTGGCCTCAAACTCACAGAGATCCACCTGCCTCTGCCTCCCGAGTGCTGAATCAAAGGCATATGCCACCACTGCCCGGCCCATCCTGCTTTCTTATACATCTCAGGACAACTTGCCCAAGGGTGGCACTGCCTATGGAGGGTCCCTTCCACATCAGACATTGACCAGGAAAATGTCCCACAGACAAGCCTACACAGACCAATTTGATGGAGACATTTTCTTAACCACAGATGACCCATCTTTTCCCAGATGACCCTGGCTTGTGTCAAGTTGAAAAACCCAGACCAAAAACTAACCAACATGTTGATACATGCCCATAACCTCAGTACTGACGAAGGGAAGTGAAGACAGAGGAGGATCAGGAGTTCAAGGCCGTCCTTGGCTGTTAATGAGTTTGATGCCAGCCTAGGATACACGAGAGTCTGTCTTCAAGAAAAAACCAAATGCAGAGAATACCAGCTCCGTGGTCTGAGTTAGCACTGGACTGGAATTGATAGTAAGGAATGATAAGTCTCCACTGTAAAAGGATGTGGAAGGGAGGCAGGGGACAACAAAATGATAACAAGAAAGTTGGGTAAGACAGATGTTGCTGGGAAAACAGGTTCCCGGAGGGGAAGCTCGTCACTTCCATCTCACGGGCACAGGATCTATTTCTCTGTATAGCTTATAGGTGGATGGAGCGCAGGCATGGCGCATTTCCGACCAGCATAGCTCTTCTCTGCAGCCGTCATCTCAAGCTGCTGCGGCAGATGCGCAGCTCCTCCTGTCTTCACCTTAAGTGACGCTACCTCTGTGCTGTAGACATGAGTGTGCCCGCTAGTCGTTCTTACCTGCTTGGCATGCTTTGTACTTTAGGTCTTCAATAGCATATCTGGAAAATCCTAAGGAAGAAAGGATGCTGTCCTCTCCCCCGACTGAGTTAAACCCTCTATCAGCTCATTAAAACAAATAAAACCTTTTGCTCCAGAACCTTCCGCACTTGGCCGTTCTACAGGCAGAGATGGACGCCCCTCTCGCTTCCAGTTCCATGCTCCTGCCTCTAGGCTTTTCGATCCTCTAGAGGTGACTGAAATAGCAATGCATTTTCAGTTCAGAGCTAAAAGAAGGGAACATTTCATGCAGGGGAATGTGTTTTCTCAGGCATGATTAGTGAGTCTTTTTATGATGTGCTTTGTATTACATATGTTCTGAAGACTTTCAATGGAAGGTTCTCAGGCCTGGCTGAGTCCCCCACCTGTCATCAGGACCAAACAGATCCATAAGCAAAAGTATTTACTACACGTGGTAAATTCCCAAAGGTACATAGAAACTAGCCACTGCAGTTTTACTTTTCCATCCATCCATCCATCATCCACCCATCCATCCATCCATCCATCATCCACCCACCCATCCATCCATCCATCCATCCCATCCATCCACCCATCCATCCATCCATCCACCCATCCATCCACCCATCCATCCATCCATCCACCCATCCATCCACCCATCCATCCATCCATCCATCCACCCATCCATCCACCCACCCATCCACCCATCCATCCATCCACCCACCCATCCACCCATCCATCCATCCATCCATCCATCCACCCATCCATCCATCCATCCATCCATCCATCCATTGCTGTGGGATGTTCTGTATGTCAAATGTGTTGCTCTGATTGGTTCAAATAAATAAAGTGCTGATTGGCCAGTAGCCAGGCAGGAAGGATAGGGTAGGCGGGACAAGGAAGAGGAGAAGGAGGGGAACAGGAAGGCTGGGAGGAGACACCGCCAACCGCTGCCATGAGAAGCAACATGTAAAGACACCAGTAAGCCACAAGCCATGTGGTAAAGTATAGATTTACAGAAATGGGTTAATGTAAGATAAAAAAGGTAGATAACAAACAGCCTGCCAAGGCCATACAGTTTGTAAACAATGTAAGTTTCTGTGTACTTTCTTGGTTGGGTCTGAGCAACTGTGGGACTGGTGGGTAAGAGAGATTTGTCCTGACTATGGGCCAGGCAGGAAAACTCCAACTACAATCCATCCATCCATCCATCCATCCATCCATCCATCCATCCATCCATCCACACACACACACACACCCATCCATCCATCCATTTATCACCTATTTATCATTTCTGTGTGGTCAGGGGACAGATATCCCAATTTCCTACATGTGTACTATGTATATGCCTGGCACCTGAGGAGGCCAGAAGAGGGCTTTCGATCCCTTGGAACTAGAATTACAGGAGATTATGAGATGCCACATAGTTGCTGGGAATTGAACTCTGGTCCTCTGTAAGAGCAGCCAGTGCTTTTAACTGCTTAGACATCCCTCCACTCACACTCATGTCTTTATTTACCTCATCTTAGAAGCATTTAGTGTCTTGGCACTCAGTCTTGTTTTCCAGCATTTTCTCTGAGCAGATCAATAGCCTTTTCCTTATACTTCCATATGCAGCAGAAGGGGAAGCAGATGCTTGATGTGGTGCCTGATTCATTTTGAAGCCACTAAGGCCTGCACCAGCCACGAATACTGCACGAGCCATGAATACTGCACCAGCCGTATACTCCTGGCCCATGATGGAAGCTGACACTCAAGGAGACCTCTGTACATCACTGCTTGCCTTCTTCCCATCCAGGCACTCCGAGAGAAGGCAGCTTTCTTCTTGAGAGTTCCAGGGAGAACAGGACAGGTAGAGCAAGGCCTGCTAGCTTTCTCAACTCCATGCTGCTGGTTTCTTCTCCCTTACAGCCCGTGTGTAGGATGATGCCTTTACCCCAGTGTCGAAGACCCTGGAAGATAGGATGGTGATTTTTCTTTCTTTCTTTGATTTTTTTTTTTTCCAGACAGGGTTTCTCCATGTCCTGGATCTCACTATGTAGACCAGGCTGGCCTCGAACTCACAGAGATCCGCCTGCCTCTGCCTCCCGAGTGCTGGGATTAAAGGTGTGCACCACCACCGCCGCCCAGCCGGCAGCTTTTCTTTTTAAGACAGAGTCTCACTATGTAGCCTTGACTGGCCTGGAATTCAATGCAGGTCAGTGTAGATCAGTACCTCAACTCTCACCTGCCTCTGCCTCCCAAGTGCTCAGATTAAAAGTGTGTGCCACTACTCCCAGATGATGCCAGTGCCCTTTTTACTATGGTGTTGGGGAAAAGCCAGGTGGTACTACCAGATGGGCACCCCTGCCCAGACGATGGCTATTCTTAAATTGCTTCATATGAAATATATAAAGCCCTACCTTTTGGTGTTAGGGAAATTACCTTAATTTTGCCATGCCTTGAAATGGAGTGTCTATTCACCTCATGAATATTGATCAGGTTCTGAAATACAATGGTGAGTGAGCCAGCAAGACCTTCCTTAATGGGTGTGTAGTCTGACTGGGCCAAGGCAAATTAGAAGCCTTCCAGAAATAATTCTACAAGTAGGTGATACATGAGGCCAACAGGAAATGACCTCAGGTTAAGACTCACAGTGTGAGAGATGAGCCAAGGAACTGTGAACCCTCAGAACTCAGGCAAGGTAAGCTGGTGTAACTTGCAGGAAGTATGACTCAATCCTAACTGTCACCAGGAAGGCTTCAACCAAGTCATCTGAAGAAAGGATGTGCCAACATCCACCACCAAAGTGTAAAGGAGGCGGCGGTGAGAAAACCAAGTATCACGTCCCAAGCTTGTTCCAACAAGAACAGGTCATGCACTTTGGCATTGTTTAATTTCCAGTGTGGAGTGTTGAGGGATCAGGGAGAGAGACTGAGTTTGATTTGTTTTTTTAATTTAAAATTTAAAACATTTTTAAAGTTAAATTTGTAAATGTGTGTGCGTGTGTGTGTGTGTGTGTGTGTGTGTGTGTGTGTGTGTATGTGTGCTTGTAGGTGTAGGTCAAAGGTCTATGCTGTTGTCTTCCTCTATTGTTTTCTACCTGTTTCTTTGAGACAGGGTTTCTCTGTGTAGCCCTGGCTGTCCTGGAACTCCCTCTGTAGACCAGGCTGGCCTCGAACTCACAGAGATCTGCCTGCCTCTGCCTCCTGGGATTAAAGGCACGCGCCACCATCGCCCAGGTGTTTTCTACCTTTATTTATTTATTTGTTGGTTTGTTTGTTTATTTGTTTGTTCACTCATTTATTCATTCATTCATTTATTTTATTTGAGCTGAGGATTGAACCCAGGGCCTTGTGTTTGCTAGGCAAGCACTCTACCACTGAGCTAAGTCCCCAACCTACCTTCTCTTTATTTTTAATGATTTGTTTTTATCTCGTGTGTTAGTGTTTGCTTACATGGGTACATGTACACCATGCACATACCTGGTGCCTAGAGAGGCCAAAAGAGGGCAGTGGATCTCCTGGAACTTGAGTTACATATAGATAGATTGTTAGCCACATTGTGGGTACTGGGAACCAAACCCAAGTCCTCTGCAAAAGCAGAAAGTGCTGCGCCATCTCTCTAGCACTCTATTATTTTCGTTTGTGTGTATGTGTGTATGTGTGTTTGTGTGTATGTGTGTATGTGTGTGTGTATGTGTGTATGTGTGTATGTGTGTTTGTGTGTATGTGTGTATGTGTGTATGTGTGTATGTGTGTTTGTGTGTATGTGTGTATGTGTGTATGTGTGTATGTGTGTATGTGTGTATGTGTGTATGTGTGTTTGTGTGTATGTGTGTTTGTGTGTATGTGTGTATGTGTGTATGTGTGTATGTGTGTATGTGTGTATGTGTGTATGTGTGTATGTGTGTTTGTGTGTATGTGTGTTTGTGTGTATGTGTGTATGTGTGTTTGTGTGTATGTGTGTATGTGTGTATGTGTGTTTGTGTGTATGTGTGTATCTGAGTGAGTTTGCATGCTGGTACCCATGGAGGACAGAGGGTGTTAGATGCTCTGGAATTGGAGTTATAGGTAGTTGTGAGCCACCTTATATGGGTGCTGGGAATAGAACCCAGATCCTCTGCAAGAGTAGTAAGCACTCTTAACGCACTAAGCATCTCTCTAGACCCGTGGGCTCTACTTTTTAATTTCTTTTCTTTTAATTCATCGCTTAGTTTTTTGAGACAGGGTTTCTCTTTGTAGCTCTGTCTGTCATGGAATTCACTATGTAGACCAGGCTGGCCTTGATCTCACAGAGAGCCACCTGCCTCTGCCTCCTTAGCTCCTGGATTAAAGGTGTGTGCCACCATGCTTAGCTAAATTTTTCTTTTGACATGGGTGCCGGGGAACCTGAGCCCAGGTCCCTGTGTTTGCAACCCCTGCACCGATTGTTCTGTCTCTTCACACACACACACCCATTTTTAAAATTTTAATTTGAGAAAGAATTAAGTAAGGAAGAGCTATGCTTTAATTGTGTTCCTGCAAAACAGCTAACTTTTGATATGTGGAAAGAAGTCCATTGATTCTGCTTGGCCTCGAGATAGCTAGTGAGTGAGTCAGCCGTCTGTGTCATTATCTCAGAAGGGTTTTGTAGCAGATTGACTTTAAAACGCCCCCAACATTTAATAGAAATATTGTCAGGATGGCATTGAGAATTGAGGTCGGCTTTCAGAGCATTTAATATAAATTGGGTAAGGTCTTTACTCTGATTTTACTCACAAGTATTATTATAATATACTAGTGGCAATAAAATTATCCTCTGGTATCTGAGGACCTCTGAGGGTCCCAGAATGTAGGGATGCTCAAACTCCTTGTATGTTTTTTTTTTTTTTAATTTCGTTTTTTATTGATTCTTTGTGTCTTTCACATCATGCATCTCCATCTCATTCATCTCCCTGTCTGTTTGTATCTACCCTCTGTCTTTGTAACCTCCCCCTTCCCCAAAATAAAATAAAATAAAATTTAAGAGGAAAAAAAAAGAAAAAAAATCAGTCTTGTCATGGAAGCTGTAGTGTGACACTGTGAATCAGGCAGTAAGTGCTTCTGTCCACATATCTTCACTTGCAAGTGTTCATTGCAAAGAGTCATTAGCCGGGTTTGAGGCCCCTGGTTTCTGCTACACCATCGATGCTGGGCTCTCACTGGAGCTCCTCTTGGTTGTCCTGTGCCATGGAGATCCTGTAGCTTTGAGGCTGTAGGATGTGCCCTTTCACATGCTCCAGCAGATCACAGATGGGGTGGATGTTGGGGGTGGGCCGACTTATAATCTTGGTTCTGGGCCTGGGTAGTTGCAGGGTTGGTCAGCCCACCAGCTCTTCCTTGTCCTCACCATCAAGGTGAGCTCTCCTACATTGCCCTGGCTAGTTCACCCCTTGCAGCAATTAGCAAGGGTCGGGCCAGTTCTCCAGATTTCACATCCTCAGGGTAGGTTCTCCAATTGCCTACACCATCAGTGCCAGCTCTACTGTGTTGCCCAGGTGTGGTGAAGGGGCCACTCTCCTGAGCGCTGCAACTGATGAGGGCCAGGGACAGCTCTCCCAATCGTATGACCTCAGGGCCAGCTCTTCCACCTGCCTCAGGCATTGATGGGTGTGTGATGTGTGTGTGAGGGGTTATCTCCTACCCTCCAACCCCCGCACATGCTGCCACATGACAGGTGAATAACAGGGCTGGCTCTCCCATGGCCACACCTTCAGGGCTGGCTCACCCACACCTCTGCCTACAGGATTGGCTCAATTACGCTGCCCAGGAGAGGTGCAGGGCCTGCTTGTGTGTTTTCTTACCTGCATTCATCTCTAAATGGTGATACTAATACATTTTCTTTTAAGTGTGTGTGCATGTGAGTGTGTTTGCATGTTTGAATGTAAGTGCACATATTTGTATGCCCCTGGTGTTCAGGTGGATGCAGTACATCCTCACTTTGGTCTTGCTTGCCTGAAGAGCGTTTTCCCTGCTGCATTATCTCTTTAACCTTGACAACATTTGTTTCTTTTTAAATTATTGTGTACATGCCACAGCACATGTTTGGAGGTCTGAGGCAACTTTCAGGAGTGGATTTTCTCTTCCTGCCTTGTTGAGGCAAGAAATCTCTCTTGTTGGTTTCTGAGCGTCCAGGTGGGTTTCCTATTTCCCTCTTCCATCTTGCAGTAGGAGTGCTAAGATCATAGATGCACCACCTCATCTGGTCGTTTACACGGATTCTGGTTCATCAGCTGAGCCATCTCCCTAGTTCCTGGTTCCCTGACACTTTTTTTACTTTTTGGTTTTTCGAGACCATAGCCCTGGCTGTACTAAACTCTTCTGTAGACCTGGCTGGCCTCAGACTCACAACAGATCTTGCCTGTTTTGCCTCCTGAGTGCTGGGATTAAAATCATGTGTCGCCACCACCTGGTGCCCTGATACTTTTTTCCCCCCCAAGATAGGGTTTCTCTGTGTAGTTTTGGTGCCTGTCCTAGATCTCACTCTATAGACCAGGCTGGCCTTGAACTCACAGAGATCTGCCTGGCTCTGCCTCCGGAGTGCTGGGATTAAGAGTGTGCACCACCACCGCCCGGCTCCCTGACACATTTTTTAAAAAGAGTATTTCCCACCTTTGATTGATTGGCTGAATCTGTAGATTTGAACCCACAGGTAAGGACCCCTCCTCCCAAAATTCTCTGAATCTGTAGATTTGAACCCACAGATGAGGACCCCTCCTCCCAAAATTCTCTGCATCTTCAAGTATGACCTTGACCCGGGAAGGTGACATTCGCCTGGAACACCCTTGGGACTTCACCCAGCAGGCACAGGACTTAGGTTTCCTATAGAAAGGTCAACTGGATCTCGACTGTGTCTGACCTACAAGGTTTACCTGTGTTTGAGGGAGGGTGTATGTGTCCCCAGGCACGTCTTTGTTGGTTTACCATTCAATGGTTTGGTGGACGAGGATGTAGAAAAGAGTTAACTAAATCACGGTTTCTGTGATTCTTTCAGGGCTGATTCCTTGTCATCCAGCCAGGACTGTGTGGCACAGGCCCACTGTGGGCAGGTTCTGTGCTTCTCTGGGGCATCCTGGTCTCCCTTTGGGTTTCTACATCAGAGTCTTTTTGGTTTTTTGAGACAGGGTTTCTCTGTGTAGTCTTGGCTGTCCTAGATCTTGCTCTGTAGATCAGGCTGGCCTTGAACTCACAGAGATCTGCCTGGCTCTGCCTCCTAGTGCTGAGATTAAAGGCGTGTGCCACCACCGCCTGTCCAGGGTCTCCTTCATGGAAGAGCTTTGAGTAGGTTGTTTGTAGCCCTGAGAGACACAGTATCTGAGATTGGTCTAACCTCAACCCCACACCTATTGGTCCAACATAATCCTACATCCTACAGCTCTGCACATGCTCTTTGAAAAACATCTTGAGAGAGAGAGGAGAATCACGTGCCCCCGCCTCCCATCCCACTTTGGATGAGGTTGATTTTCTGGTTTCATTTCTGTTGTTGTGATAAAATACCCAGACAAAAAGCCATTTAGAGGAGTGAGGGTGTATTTCAGCACATACGTCCGATTACAGCCCATGAGTGTGGAGAAGTCAGGGCAGGAACTTTGAAGAGCTGGTCAGCTCAGACTCCCAGCCAAGAGCAGACAGAAGTGAACACAGCTTGCTTGCATGCCTTCAGCTCCACTTCCCTATCCTCATGCCGTTCAGGACCCCAACCCTAGCCCACACTCCAGGAATGGTACTGTCTACAATGGGTCATTCTCCCTTAGATATGCCCACAGCCAACCCATTGCAGACAGTGCCTCATGGAGTCTGTGTTCCCTGGGGATTCAAGGTTGGGTCAAGTTGGCAAACCATCACAGTCCAGGTTAGCCTGGAACCTTTGGCTGGTAATTTCCCTTCCTCTTTCTCCCTGTTGACTATCACATCTGTCTAGCCCTTTCTTTACTTAGGACCTCGGTTATACAAACTTTCCCTTAAGGGGTCTCTGTTAGAATCACTCAGCTCCGCCTCATTAAAGCTTGAGAACAACTCTAGCTTTTCTGTTTCAGTAAAGATTAAGTTAGCAGTGTCTGGGCTCAGTGGCACACACCTTCAAGCACTTAGGAGGCAGAGGTAGGGGTTCTCTGTCGGGCCAGCCTTGTCTACATAGGGAGTTCAGTTGCACTCCCTAGTTAATTGATGCCTACGTAGACTGCCAGAAACTTCTTCCGCTTTCTTGAGTATAAAAGTTGCACTGTGGAGTGAGAAATGCATATGAATATATATTCTATTTGTGTAGGGAAAAGAAGTTCCCATTTTCACATATCACAGTGCTTTTCTAAAACTGGATTTGATCAGGTGTGGTGATGCATGCCTGGAGCCTCAGCATTTGGGAAGTGGACACAGGAGGGTCAGGAACTTAAGGCTAACCCTGGCTAACCTGTATTGAGTGTGAGGTTAGCCTGGGCTACTTGGGACCCTGTTACAAAACAGACTTACTTCATTTGCATACAGGCAGCTCATATTTCTTCCTAATTGCTGGGCAAGGGTAGTGGTGTTTTGGTTGAGACAATTCATTGGTTATAATTGAGTTCCCCTTTCCTCTACTTTGGAGCCTCAGCTTGAGTGTGAAGGTCAGAGGACAACTTGTATGACTCAGTTTTCTCCTACCATGTGGGTTCAGGTCATCAGGCTTGGCAGCAAATCTCTACCTACTGAACTATTTCCTTGGCTCTCTCTCTTGTAAAGAAAAGATTTCTGAGTTGGGGCTCATGTAACAAGTCTTTCTCTGTCCCATGAGCTCCCAAATAATGACATGGAGATTTCTTATTAATTATGAAAGCTTGGCTTATAGCTTAGGCTTGTTTCTAACTAGTTCTTATAACTTTAATTAGCCCATTTATATTAATCTATGTTATGCCATGTAGCTCATGGTTGCTATCTCTCCTCTTGTACATCTTGCTTGTTCTGCGTCTCCCAGCATCTCTGCTTTCTTCTTCCCAGAGTCTTCTCTGTCCCTGGAACTCCCGCCTAACCTAGCTATTGGCCATTCAGCTCTTTATTAAACCAGTCAGAAGTTGCTTTGGCAAAGACACATCCTCACAGTGTAAACATTTGTGGAATATTTATTCCACAGCAGTCTCATGCATCTCAGGGTGACCCTCAAGCTCTTGATGTAGCTGAGGATAACTTTGAACATCTGTTTTTCCTGTTTCCACCTCCCTCATGCTGGTGTCATTCGGCCACACTTGGTTCGTGATGTGCTGGGGCTGGCATCCAGAGTACCGTGCAAGTTAGGCAAGCACTCTCTTCACTGGCCTGTTCTTACTATATACCACCTACACCACAGCTCAATTTCTTACGAATTTTGAGATTTCTCTTCACGTTATGAGTTCCAAGCATTGCATAGTCACTCTCATCTTTGTAGCAAACCGAAGCTCACGGCCTCTGAATCCTTCAGGGTGTGGGGATGTCATCTTACCCCCTTGCCCAAAGGAGACACCACGGCTTACCTTCGACTCAGGCTAGATGATGGTAATCCTCAGGGTCCAGCTTTTCAAGACTGGTTGCTTTATTCCTTGGATATGTCACACACTTTCTTAGTATTACTCCTCACACAGGGTGTGAGCAGTCTGCCATCTTCTCCAGTCATCCTTTCTTCCACGTGAACACAGGCTGCACCTCAAGCTTGGCTGTGAACTGATTATTCTCACCGGGGCCTTGTTAACACAAATCCCATCACCCCCACAGCTAAAAATAAATCATATTTAACACTTGGCAGCAAAATTCCCGGCAAATATATAATCTGATTTGATTGAGGCTTTGTGGAAAATGTTAATGGTGGAATCAGAGGCTTGTCTTGAAGATGGAAGATTGATTCCTTCCTTCGTGTGAGCAGGGTGGATGGATGGGAATCAATTCATGTCTCTTCATAATCAGAGAGACTGGTGAAGGCTTGGGCGCTTATCTAGGCTTGGGATGTTTTCCCTCACTTGTGACACAGTGTCTCAGAGAGTCAGCATTCTGTTTAGAGTGTGTCTGTGTTAGAGGATCCAGAGATATGCAGTGCACGCAGCCAGTGAGAACATGCTCTGTGCCTAGAAGAGCGAGTATTCGTTACCCCAGAGTACTGGGATGGATCATAGCTGATTTTTAAGTATTTTCCTTGTCATTTTTCTGTGCTTCACTAATGTTTGTTAATCAGCATCATCATTATAAAAATATAGAAAGGGTGATTTTTCAGTTGTTTGATGTTTTGTGACAGTGTCTCATGTAGCCCAAACTTCTTAAGTAGTCAAGAATGACTTTGAACTCCAACTGTTATCATAATATCTGGTCTATTTGGTACTGGGGAGTAACGCAGGTCTTTGTGCATGCACTCTACCAACTGAGTATAGCCTCAGCCCTCAACAAGTGTTTTTTTAAATTTTATGTTTATTTTAGTGTGTGTGTATGTGTGTGCTCTTGAGCATGCTCACTCACTCTCACACACGTGCACATGCACCAGTTCTAACGTGAAGATCAGAGGACAATTTTCAAGAGTCAATTATTTTCCAGGCTGGGGCTCCCAGGGATCCAACTCAGGTCCTCAGACTTGCTGGCAAGTGCCCTTTACTCACTGAGCCATCTCACTGGCCTTCTGTGGGGCCTTTTTTTTTTTTTTTTTTTTTAATTAATTTATTTATTTTGTATACAGGCCAGTAGAGGGCGCCAGATCTCATGACAGATGGTTGTGAGCCACCATGTGGTTGCTGGGAATTGAACTCAGGACCTCCGGAAGAGCAGTCAGTGCTCTTAACCTCTGAGCCATCTCTCCAGCCCCTGTGCCTCCTTTTATCCATCTGAAGAAGAGCTGCCCTTCAGAGGCACAGCAGTAATGCTTAGAAAAGGCTTAAGAATGCAAGGAAGTTCATCAGTGGTGTCTTTTTCTTTCTGGATCATTAACTCTGTCTGGTGCTCCGTGAGGCAAGATTTACTGCTGGAAGTTCATTATGTATTTCTACTTTATGCTAAACTATCCCTTTAATGATATTTTTGTTTGGTTGGTTTTTGTGGGGTGTTTTGTATTTTTAGACAGGGTCTCCTGTGGTCCAGGATGGACTTGAACCCTCTCTGTAATGAAGGCTGGCCTTCAACTTCTGGATCTCCCGTCTGTACTTCCCAGGTGCTTTACAGGCATGCGTCACCACGCCTAGCTCTCTAGAGATTTCCGTCAGTGCTCTGTGTGGTCTTAACCTCAAGCTTTCCTCTATGTCCCCTTCCCAGCCTTTAATATCCCAGCAGCCTCTAACAACCTTTATTCACAACAGGGTCCTAGGTTGCCGGGTGGTGGCTTGGCTTTAGAGAATATCTCTTAATCGTCCATAAGGTTGCCGCAGTGAGTCTGCAGTTGTAAACTGTGGTTTTGGCTAGAGATACTAACAAAGACTTAGGCATGGAGCAGCGGGGCAAGGATGAGGGAAGGATACTCTTAAAATAGACCCCACGTGCTTCTGTTTAGTTACAGGGTTGCTTGTAAAACGTGAGTGTCAACCGGGGTGTGGAGTGTGCAGCCCAGCCCTCCACACAGGTGCTTCTCTGTCCCCTCAGCTACTACACACTGGTCCCTCAGCACAGGCTCCCATAGAGTCACAGGCATTCAGGTGCATTCCCTCAGCTGTGTCCCCCAGGAAAGTGTCACCCCCATGACAGACCCTTCCTCCTTTGTCTTCAAGTTCCCACTGTCTTGCCTGTAGCTGTCTGTGGATTTCAGGTGTCTTTGTTCAGGTCTCTTGCTCCCGGGACTGGATGTGTCTAGCATGGTTCACCACACCCACTCAGAGGGGTTAGTCTTCCCTGAATGTGATTATCTGCTGCACTCAGGAAGCCAGCAGGGTGTTCCTGAAAAGGAAGCTGTCTAGTGTGTTTTCTAGATTACAAACCGGTGTTTTTGTGAGCTTGCTATGTTCTAGAAACTTCATCACAGGCTTTAAGAACATTATTTCCTGTGATGCTAAATAACAAAACAACCTCCCTCCCCTATCTTGATTTCTTTCTTTAAAAAAATATTACAACTAGCATTTGTTGCTGTGTTCATGTGTGCAAGTGTGAGCAGGATCTCATGTAGCCCAGGCTGGTCTTCAACTCAGTGTGGAGCTTTAAAGCTAGTCTATTCTCCTGATCCTCTGTCTCCATCTAGTTAGTGCTGGGATTATAGGTGTGAACCACCACTCCGGGCTCTACCAGCATATATCAGTTGTCTAAAATAATGCATTAGCCAGGCAGTGATGGCACACACCTTTAATCACGGTACTCGGGAGGCAGAGGCAGGCAGATCTCTGAATTCCAGGCCAGTCTGGTCTACAGAGCTAGTTTCAGGACAGGAAGGGCTACACAGAAAAAAAAGCCCTGTCTTGTGCCTCTCTCCTCCAAAAAAGCATTTAGGACCAAAAAGATACACAAAAAACAAAGAAAGAAAGAAAATGTAATTTAAAACTAGGTTTCAACATACCTTATTTTTATTCTTGATTTCTTTCTCTATGTCTTCTTTCTTTATTCTCCCCCTAGTCCAGGCTGACTTTGAACTTTCTGTGTAGCCAAGGCTGGCCTGGGACTCCGATCCTCCTGTTTTCACCTCCCAGGTGCTGACTGCAGGTATGCACATCATGCACAGCTGTGTTTTGATTTCTCCGTCAGCCCTTGTTCATGGGCTCTGTAATACTGCTGTCGGGTGTGTGTGTGTGGGTTTGGTTAGATTCATTCGGTTGCTGTTTTTGAGTGTGGTTACTTTGTGCCACAAATGTGTCTAGATACGTACACAGTCATGGTTCAGATTCACTCCTTGCCTGCTGTGTGTGTGGGGTGTATGCACACATGTGTGCATGGTGAGGCCAGAGGACATCAGCTCGCTCTCTCTCTCTCTCTCTCTCTCTCTCTCTCTCTCTCTCTCTCTCTCTCCACCTTCTTATTTTGAGACGGTCTCTTATCAAATCCACAGCTCACTGTTTCAGCTAGGCTGAAACTAGCAAGCTTCTAGGATCTGTCTGCCTCCCATCCCATCTTCCAGCACTGGGGTTAAATAAGGTTACCATGCCTCACTTTTACATAGGTGCTGAGGATCTGAACTCAGGTCCTCTTGAAAAAAAATGCTCTCACCCACGGAGTCATCCTCCCAGCCTCCTATCCCTGCTATTTTTAAAGCCAGGGTCTTGCTATGTGGCCCTGGGTGGCCTTGAATGTGAGCACAGCCAGCTTGCTGCTTCTGGGATTACAAGCGAGTCACACCACTCCTGACTTTGTATTTGTTTTTTTTTTTTGAAACAGAATCTCACTCTTTAGCCCAGGCTAGCCTTCAATTTGTGATCCTCCTGTCTCAGCTGGGATTACAGGCTGGGTCTCACCAAGTCCTGCTTTCAGTACTCTTTTAAATAAAAATGTTCATTAGGTCCATTTAGAAGACCATGTGACCAAGGAGATTTATCCCTGGCCAGCAAGACAGAGTACTCCTGCTGAGGGCTTAGCTGCTATTCTTTCAGAGTACTCAAGGTGGGTCCGGGAGCCTCTGGCCACAGGAATGTTATTGTATTGCAGTCCTGGCAGAGGCCTGCCCTCTGTGGATAGATTTCTCCAGCCTCGCTCTGTGAAAGCATGCAGGGTTGTGATTAAGCACTCTGTTCTAATTAAACTGATGAACTGCTCTGGAAAATTCAGGTGCAGGGGCAGCACCCTGTTGGGCATCCATCTCTTAGGAAACCTGGCCTTTTGTCTTGGTCACATGAGGTCCTGGTTGGGCTTAGACATGCAATAGGTACTGATTGTTTTTCTTAGAATCAAGGCCAAGGACAGTGTACATGTCAGGCTCTGAGTTGGAGTTTTCCTATTTACAGTGCTGCAGTCCTTGGAATTGGTGGTTTTCTTTTTTTTTCTTTCTTTCTTTCTTTTTCTTTTTCTTTCTTTTCTTTCTTTCTTTCTTTCTTTCTTTTTTTTTTTTTTTTGGCTAGAGCTGTGTGGTCAGATATGCCGTTGCATGGCCAGCTCTCAGTTAGTCCTGGGGCCAAGGGCCTGTTTATCATTAGGATACAGCACTCTGTTAAGTTGAGGGGGCCCTGAGTTTGTTTATACTGTGTGATCAAAACACATTTAATATGCCTAGGGAATTTATTAGATCTGTTTTCCGAGTGGTATCAATTTGTGTTTTTGTTTTTGTTTTTAATATTTTGTCTCATAGTGTTTTTTTATTGATAGGGAGCTTTGCCGTGTTTTATATGATATTTCCTTTTTGTTCCAAAATGATGGTTATGATTTATCCAACTATGACTAAACATTCTTTGCCACCCTTATTTTTTTGAGACAGAGTCCCAGGCTGGCCTTGAACTCCCTATGTAGCCCAGATGACCTTGAACTTCTGATCTTTCTACTTCCTGAATGCTAGAGTGACTGATGGGAGCCAACAGGCCTGGTGTAGGTGGTGCTGAAACTTGGTGCATGCTAGGCAAGTACTCTGTCACCTAAGCCTCATCCCCAGCCCTGTTATTTTATTTTGATATAAGGTCTTATTCTGTAACCTAGGCTGGACTTGAACTTTGGTAATCCTCCTTCCTCAGCCTGTAATGAATCTTTTTCTGTCCCACCAGCCAGCTCCCAAATAATGACAGGGAGACCTCTTATTGATTATGAAAGCTCAGCCTATAGCTTAGGCTTGTCCCACTAGCTCTTATAACTTATAACCTGCTTTTATTAATCCATGTTTTACGATGTGGCTTTTCTTTCATTCTGTATATCCAACTCCCTCCATATCTCCTTGATGTCTCCTCTTGCCTCAATTATCTCTTCTTACATCCCCTCTCTGCCCGGAAGTCCCGAGTATACTCCTGGCCCAGCTATTGGCCGTTCAGCTTTTTATTACACCAGTCACAGCAATATACCTTCACATAGTGTATAAATATCTCACAACATCAGCCTCCCAAGTACTTGGGCTGACCTTGAACTCAGGATGCTTCAGCTTCAGATCCTGAGGTTAGAAGGCATTGGACCCTCTGGAAAGAGTTACAGGTGGTTGTGACCTATGGGTGCTGGGAATGGAACCAGGGTCCTCTGCAAGAGCAGCAAGTGCTCTTTTTTTTTTTTTTTTTTTTTTTTTTGTTTTTGTTTTGTTTTGTTTTTGTTTTTGTTTTTGTTTTTCTGTAGCTTTGGAGCCTGTCCTGGATCTCGATCTGTAGCCCAGGCTGGCTTCGAACTCACAGAGATCCCCTGCACTCTGCCTCCCGAGTGCTGGGATGACAGGCGTGCACCACCACCGCCCAGCTAGCAAGTGCTCTTAACTGCCAAGCCAGCTCCTACGTTCAGATTTTAAATGAATACATAAAAGGTATCAGTTTCTGTCATGGCTCTTTTCCTGTGTAACTGATGAGCCTCCTATTGTTGATTTTTTTTTTTTTTTTTCTAAATCAAGCACTCTGTTTAGTTAATAAAAGCAGTCTAGGATAGGGTTGAAAGCAGCTGTGTTTGCTGTGGGCATGCCTATTCCATGGCCACATGTGCAGAAACAAAAGTTTGGAAACCAAGGATGACTTGTCATTCCCAGGCTACCAGTGACGACCACAGCCTTGGCTCCTAGGAAACGCTTGTTTTTATATCTATTGTAGGTCTCAGAGACCATTCTTGAGGCAGATGTGTGAAAGACTGATAATTTATGGAAGCTAATTTATCCTAGAGATGAATACATTCTCCCATTTCAACAGAGGACATGTCACATCACTCCTTTACAGTTCATTCATTCATTCCTTCATAGGCAAATGAAAAGCTAGATATGTATATATAGTATACTACATGATATTTTTGATACACACACATGCTATGATGAATTTTTATTTATATGGTAATTTTTAAGACAGGCTGTTAGTAGTTCAGGCTAATGTACAGTCTCCTGCCTCTCCTCCAGATGTGTGTCCGGTCCCTAGAATATTTATCAGCTGACTGACTGATTGATGTGTGGGTATGTGTGTGCAACATGTGTGCAAAGGTCAACCTCAGGGTTGATCCTAGGATCTCTGGCTTGTGTGTGAATCATCCAGTGATGAATAAAGAAAGAGATAATTGAAGAAAAAAAAAAAAAAAACAGAAAGAAAGAAATGAATAACCAGTAAGCAAAGTCAGGCATGGCACTTACATTTGTTATCCCGGCAACCAGGGGACTGAGGCAGGGGGATCATGAGTTCAAGGCCAGCCTGGGTTTCGTAGCCAGACCTTGTCTCGAGAAGCAGTAGGGGCTAGGGAGATGACTCAGTCGATAAAGTGCATGTTGTGGGAGCACAAAGCCCTGAGTTAGGATTTCCAGCACCTACCTGAAAGCTGAATTATGTATATGTGTGCGGGTATGTGTGTGTGACTGCAGATGCCCACGGAAGCCAGGAGAGGACATCAGATCCCCTGGTTCCAGAGTAGGAGTGGTTGTCAGTCCCCGAGGAGGATGCTGGGAACCAAATTTGGTGCCTGCAACAGCAGCATGTGCCCTTAACTGCTGAGCCATCTCTCCAGCCCCAGTAGGTCTTAAGTTTGAACATAATACTTCCGAGGCACGTGGAAAGAAAATAGAAAACCTTTCTGAAATAAGCTATGTCTTCATACAGGTGCCCACAGGCTGCCCACACCTTTAAGGGGAACCCAAAGGAGGTTTTTACCCCTGGTAAAAAACTTAACAGTGTGCCGAAAACCTCAGCAATCAAGATAAACAATATTGAGGCTTCCTAGGTCGGATCAGAGGCTAACTCCTCTGCCTGCCCTGTGAACACTCCCACTTCCTTTCGGCGGCTGCGAAGTAACTGATTTCCTGTTTAGTCATAGTTCCTCTCCTGGGCTTGACGAGGGCCACAGTTAACCATTGCCGCGCTCCCCACACTCAGAGCAGCATGGCTTTCTGAAGATGTCTAGATGCCAGGGCCTGCAGGCTTTCACTCACTAAGGCCTTCCAGTCTCTGGAATGTGTTTCCCACACCTGATGATTCATCACTGTGACGCCTCACTTTCCTGTCATTCACACCGGGCACAGTGGAGACCGGGTTGGGTTCACATCCTGGGAGACTGAAGTTACCGCAGTGACTATGAGACCAGTGACTATGAGACCCAGCAACCTGGAAGACAGCGCCTCTGCGCAATCGTACCAGGCCGATGGAAGCAGCAATTTAGCCAGCCTCTGTTCTAATCCGATCATAGCTGCTGAGACCAGAAAGCTGAGCGTTCTCTTCAATTGTTCTTCTTCCTCGTCCCAAGAATGCAGAATGAGATGAGGGGAAAAGTGACAGAAGTGTGTCACTAAAATAACTTATTAGACTTTGGGAGTCTTAGTCATCACTAATGGTTGGGACTTTTGAATATTCATCAGTACACCCTGCCGTTTGGAGAGTGCTGCTGTGTGGAGAGGGGTCTGCACCAGTGTGTGTGTGTGTGTGTGTGTGTGTGTGTGTACTCTGCCTTTCCACTTAATTAGTAAACAAAACTTAATTGACTAGGGAACAGAATGACTGAAGAGCAGGAGCCTGTCCTGGAACTCACTCTAGCCTGGCTCTGCCTCCTGAGTGCTGGGATTTAAAGGCGTTCGCCACCACCGCCGGCTCCACCCTTTCTCATTTCAGCCCTAGATGTGTGTCTGGCTTCTCCTGGGTCAAGATCCTCTGACCTCTTGCTGTTACTTTTGACTCTCCTTCCTCATTTATTGATTTCTCTGTTTTCCTGACATGGCAGGTGACACTGGGGTCTATGAACTCTTCTATAGGTAGGTACTTGTCAGAATTGACTCCTATATCCTGAAACAAATGGGAAAGCTAATAGAAGTCTATAATAAAAAAAGAAAGGCTTCTCTTGGTGCTGGGACTTAAACTCAGGGCCTCTTACAAGCTAGGCGAGTGCTGTACCCCAGCCCTCCATGTCATTGGCAGCCCCTGTAACCCACTTGACAGGGCTAGGGAAGAGCTGAGGGGCGTTCCAAGTCATAAATGTTAAATGTGACAGTTAAACAAGAAGCAACAATGTGTCTTTTTAGTTGGATTATCTTCATGTACACATGCTTGAGTACGTGTGTGTGTGTGTGTGTGTGTGTGTGTGTGTGTGTACTAGTGTGGATACAGAGGCCACCTTGGGTTTCATTCTCTGGAACATCATCCACCTCCTTTAAGACAGGCTCCCTCATTGGCCTGGAGCTCACCATAAATTAGCCTGGGCTGGCTGCAAGCCAGAGCTCCATCTCCTTAGCACAGGAACTGTGAGCAAGCCCTGCTCCACCCAGCATTTTCACTCATGTCCCAGGGAGGGATTCAGCCCCTGATGCTGAAAGCTAGCGCTTTACTGACTGAGCCGTCTTCCCAGCCCATATTTTTCCCATTTATTTTAATACTTAAAAAATACTGCATCACCGAATTATTGAATTTCTAAAGATCTTATGATAAAAACCTGGACCAGATATTAGGGTGAAAGCTGAAAGATCGGAGAAGCAAAGGAGCAGCCACAGTCACTTCTTAGCTCTACGAATCCTCTGACCGAATGGGGCCGAGATCCTGTCTTCATGCGCCTTATATTCCATCTCTACCTCCATAGTGCTGGCATCAAAGACGTGCACCACCACTGTCTGGCTCTGTTTCTCTTTTAGACTGGTTCAATCTCATGTAGCCCAGGGTGGCCTTCAACCCCTGATCTTTCTGCTCCCTCCTCTCAAAAGCTGGGGCTAAAGGTGTGAGCCACCACTGCCTGGCCTCTATGGTTAACTAGTGGCTAGCTCTACCCTCTGACCTCCAGGCAACCTTTATTTGTCAGAACAAAATATCACACAATATCACCAGCCATAGTGATGCACACCTTTAATCCCAGCACTCAGGAGGCAGAGGCAGGTGAATCTCTGTTTGAGGCCAACCTGGTCTACAGAGCAAGGACAGCTAAGACTTCGCAGAGAAACCCTGTCTTAAAACAACAACAACAATAAAAACCAAAAAACAACAATAAAAAAAAAAAACAAAAAAAAGAAAGAAAAAAGAAAAAAAGGAAAGGAAAAAATACATAAAAGTATTATTAATCTGTTTATTTGATCCTTTACATTTTGCACCTGAGGTAGGTACTTCCCTCTCTTACCTTAATCCTGGCTCTTGTCTTGTTATAAAAATCCATTACTGGGCTCTCTACACAGCGGCTTTCCTCATAGCTCCATAGTGACCTTGGCTCTCACTGACTCCTGATTGCAGAACTAAGATCTAGCTCCTTTGGCTCAGTATTCGAACTCCCTTCCTTAACTCACCTGCCCTGCCTGGCCCTGTTTCTTCCTACACTTGAGAGGGCCCATGCTCTGTTTCTGCCTGAATTCTACTCCTGCCCCCAGAACAGCCCTGTCTAGCTCTTGAATTCCACTTACCTGCTCCCAGCTGGGCGGGTTTAATTGCCCTGCTTTCCAGTAGGGTGCTGTGTCTCCGCTGCATTTATAGCATGGTTATTGCTTTCACTATTAGACGGTGAGTTATCTGTTTACCTGGGTCCTCAGACCCATTGCCAGTTCCTTGAGGAGACTGACTAGGGCTTTTCATGTCAAATGAATAAATGAATGCAGTTGGGTCAGTGGAATAAAAAGCAGTTAGCAATTACCAATGCCCCGAGATAGACAATAACTGGGCAGGGGGGACCTGTCTTGAGTTCAGATCTTGATTGCCATCTTTGTAACACTGTCATCATTTTCAGATTTATTTTTTTAGTGTGTGTGTGTGTGTGTGTGTGTGTGTGTGTGTGTGTGTGCATGTGTATATGGGTGTTTGTATGTATGTATGTGTTTATATGTGTTTCTGTGTGTGTGCATGTGTGTATGGGTGTGTGTGTGTGCATGTGTATATGGGTGTTTGTATGTATGTGTTTATATGTGTTTCTGTGTGTGTGCATGTGTGTATGGGTGTGTGTGTGTGTGTGCATGTGTATATGGGTGTTTGTATGTATGTATGTGTTTATATGTGTTTCTGTGTGTGTGCATGTGTGTATAGGTGTGTGTTGCAGTCAGAGGTCAATGTCATGTGTCTTTCTCAATTACTTGCTACATTAAAAAAAAAGTATTTGTTTTTATTTTGCCGGGCGGTGGTGGCACATGCCTTTAATCCCAGCACAGGAGGCAGAGGCAGGCGGATCTCTGTGAGTTCAAGGTCAGCCTGGACTACCAAGTGAGTTCCAGGAAAGGTGCAAAGCTACACAAAGAAACCCTGTCTTGAAAAACAAAACAAAACAAAACAAAAAAACAGAACAAAAAAAAGTATTTGCTTTTATTTTATGTGTATGGGTGTTTTGCCTGCATGAATGTAAGTGCGACACATGCACACAGCTCCTACAGAGTTCAAAATGGGGCTCAAATTCCTCTGGAACTAGAATTACGGATTGTTGTGAGCTACCTATGTGGATGCTGGGAACTGAACCCACGTCCTCCTGGAAGAGCAGCCAATGCTCTTACCCAAGCAGCCATATCTTCAGCCCCTCTATCTTACTTTTTGAGACAGGGTATCTCACTAAGCCTGAAGCTAAATGGTTTTGCTGGGCTGACAGACTGACCGGTGACTTCTAGGGGACATACCTGTTTCCACCTCCGAAGCCCAAGGATACAGGGGCACACCTGTGCGCCCTGCTGGGGATCAAACTTGAGTGGCAAGTGCTTTACTATCTAAACCATCTCTCCAGCTTCTAGATGATGACCATAATGACAGTGTTAATGTGCAAATATAAACAACAAACATGAAACAATGAGATGACCTACATTATAACCTATATTATAATTATCATCCTATTAAACTGATCAACTCACAGCCTGTTTGGTTTTTACCCCTTACATCTGTTCCCATCCTGGTTTTGTTTTTTTATTTCTTTCCTGCAAAAGATGAGCATTTCAGTTGATTTCAAATTCACCATGAACTCCGAGGAGAGATCACAAGGAACTTAGATCATGCATGGGCAAGCCCTCTGAAGCAAGTCATTCAAGAGGAATACCAGTTTTTGGCAGAGAAGATTTGGAACTGGGAAGCTGTCTCAGGGCACGCGATCAGCAGGTTGTTTTCATGGGAAGTGGGCAGGGTGCAGAGAGGGAATGGACCGGAAACCCAGGCCTGGGACCCAAGCTGCTTCTTAGGCAAGAAGGGTCTGGGAAACCATTGGACAACTTTGAAGGATTGCCTTTGGAATTGGAATGTGGGGCTTGGACCAAGAAAGGTGCTGGGTGCTACTTAAGCAGTGTCCTCCAGCGGCACCCAGCACCTTGCTTGGTAATTGTGACAAGGGTGGTGGTGTTTTGTTTGGTTTTTAAAGAAACCGGTTCCCATCGGTCTTAGACCACACTGAGACTTTATAAAGTGGGGGGAAGAAATGAGAACTCTCTGGTTTGCTCAACCCTGCCGAGGTGACCTGGCAACAAACTGCTCCTTTTATCCCACTGGGTTTAATCCTTCTTATGAATAACAGAGAGGAGCTTTGTTGCCCGTGAGAGTGGATTTCTGCTACTGGGAGAATTAGCTGCCGTTTTATTGGAAGGTGCCTTCTGATGCAAGGAGCCTTTGGAGCTGTGCATAAATAGAGGCCATTGTTTAGGCATTCCGTGTGGAAGGCTTAAGTTGCTTGCAGAGTTCAGTCTGACTCCAGGTAGCTCTGGTTTGCTGCTTGGTTTTTCTTTTCCCTCCTCCCCGAGGCCACAGGTGGTCCCTTCCTTCAGAAAGCTTCAGTTCCGGCAGCTCCTGCACTTTCCAGTCAAGCACAGCCCGCCTGTTTCTGGAGCCTTTTCTGACTAGAGAGGAGGAAAAAAGTTCCTCTGTCCAAATGAATTAGATTGCCAATGAAAATGTGTGCGAGCTTAGCCTGGGCTGGCCACAGAAATAGAGCTGGGTGGTACAGCAAGGAGACAGATATGTTTCTGATTATTATTATTATTATTATTATTTATAATTTAAAGAGGCAGTTACTAGGGATTAAACCCGACACTTTGCACATGCCTTTGAACCATACCCCTAGATTTTGCTTTTTGGCAGCACTGGGGATCAAACCCAGGGCCTTGCATGTGTTGAGCAAGCATCCTACCACTGAGCTGCATTCCCTAGGTCTTTATTGGCTTATTTATCATATTGAGCCAGGGTTCACAATGTAGTCCAGGCTAGCCTTGAATTTGTGTTCTCCTGCCTCAGCCTCCCAAGTTGCTAGAATTACAGGCATTCATCATCATGTCTGGCTAACCATTTAAAAAAAAATGTTACCAGTTTCATTTATTTCAATTTTATGTACATTGGTGTTTGCCTTCGTGTATCATTGATGTGAGAGTGTTGGATTCCCCTGGAACTGGAATTAAAGACAGGTGTGAGCTGCCATGTGGGTGCTGGGGATTGAACCCAGGTCCTCTGGAAGAGGAGCCAGTGCTCTTAACCACTGAGCCATCTCTCCAGCCCCCTGGCTAATCATTTTATTACATTAAAAATTTTACATTACGATCACCCTATCTCAGAAAAAGAAAAACGTATTTTATAAGCCTGTGTGTGTGTGTGTGTGTGTGTGTGTGTGTGTGTGTGTACGTGTACATGCGCACTCCCCATGGCGCAACTGTGGAGGTCATCAGAGGACAACTTTCGGGAGGGAGGGAGTTCTCTCTTTCTACCATGCGGGTCCCAGGAATCAAGCTCAGGCTGTCAGGCTTGGCAGCAAGTGCCTTTAACTACTTGCCATTTTTTATTTCTTAATTAAAGGTAAGAGAGGTAGAAGAACGGTGTGGAGTAAACTGGTTCATTCTTTGTGTTCGAGAATATCTTAGAACGAGCAAAGTCATTTAGTATTGCAAAGGGGCTGTTCTGGTGTCCAGCCTCACTCACCACACCTTCCCTGGACCTCTGTTAGGACACCATGCCACCCATGCACTCCTCCTTCGTGGACCCGTGCTTTGTGGTCCCATACGTCTGGTCCATACTCTGAACTGTTACTTACTGGTAAAACATCCTTTGTCGCCACCCAAGGTCAAAGGTACCACGAAACTGTACTTTTTTGTCACTAGCGTGAAATCCCAAATTACAGGTCTGTTGTGTTGTCCCATCAGCTCTGGTCAAGTTTAGAGCTCGCTTATTTAACAGAAGTTAAAGACACGGCTGCTAACCATTAGCTTCCAATTGGAGACCACCTAGCTATCACCACCCACGTGAAGGAGGTGACTTCCAGACCGTTTATGTCTGCCTGGTTCAAATGCCAGGTTGGCCCTCCAGATGACCTTAAATTCATTATAATCTTATTATAGTGATGAAGAGCATGCCCAGCCAGTACCACTGGAACATAACTTACCATGCCCTAATTAGTGAGTAAAAGAGGCGGTTTGATCCCTGAATTCCAGATAATGGTAGGAAACAATCTGCAGAGTTGTCCTCTGACCTCCACACATGCTCCACATCATGGACACACACACACACACACACACACACACACACTATGCACTCACATACACGCCCAATAATAATAAGAAGAAGTAGAGTAACCCAGAGATCTGCTTCGATGATGCTGACACACACCCTTTGAAGCCTTAGACTGGGTCTTATCCAGAGTCTGTCGGTCTGTTGCCTTCTGTCTGTTTACTTTGAGACTCTGCAGTTATTTATTAAGCTGCCGTTTCAAGGAGCACAATTCTTTTTGTAAGAGAAGAGAAAGGGAAAAAAAAAAAAAACCACTAATAAGCACACCTTTATATTTTCTTGACAGATAACACGAAAAGCAAACTCTTCCCTCTTCCCTGACTTTACCTTGACAAGATATCTATCCTTGCAGGGAGGTTTGCTTTGATTTGCATGCATTCCTCAACACACCCTCTGGACAGCTCAAAGAATTGAAACCCAGAGACTTTCCTTCCTAGGGGTGGGAGAGGAACAGTAAATAGTTCTGTACTTGTTGAATGGCCACACAGAAAAGCTTATACATCCCTTTTTGTTTGTTTTGGGGATTTGGAGATAGAGATTGTGTACCCGATGGCTGACTTGGAATTCATGGTCATACCCCTGCCTCATTCCTCCAAGTGCTAGGATTACAGATGTCAGCCAACATGCCCAGCTAATACATGTCACTCTCATTTTCTCTACAGGGTGACATTTGTTATGTTATTTAATTAATTAAAAAAACTTAAAAGTATCTTTTGTTTATTCTGTGGCAGTTTCATCTATGTGCACACTGTATCTTGATCATATCAGCCTCAGGTCCTTCCCACTTCCTCCAGATGCCACCCCCAGCCCACCCCCTTCCCACTTTCATGTCCTCTTTTTGCTTTTTGGTCGCCCACTGAGTCCAGTTAATGCTGCCTGCTGAAATGGTGACTTGGCCCTGTGCAAGTTACCACAGCTGCAGTGAGTTCACAAGTACAGTGGCTGTGTCTTGTCCAGAATGCAGCACCTCACAGGACCCTTCCTCATCTCCAGCTCTTAAATTCTTCCCACCCCTCTTCCCTGATGTTCCCTAAACCTTGGGGTGGGTGAGAATTAGCAAATGTATCCACTTAGGATGGAGCCCAGCACTCATTCTCTGTACTTAAGCCAGGTAGAATATATCTCATTTTGAAAGGGTGATCCTTACGTATTACGATACTAAAGAGAACGTGGTAAACTGGAAGGCTTTTTGTTTTCCTTTGGGACTGGGCTTGGAACCCAAGTCCTTGCACATACTAGACAAGGGTCTACCCTCAGGATGCTCTCCAACCCTGTTGGAAATATAACATGAATTGCTAAACGGTCTTATTAATAAAAAACCTAGAGCCAGATATTGGGGTGAAAACCTGAGAGATCAGAAGAATAGGAAAAGCTACAGCCAACCTCACCTCACCAATTCCTCAGCTTCCAAAGAGACCTACTTCCTGTAAACTCACGCCTATATACCTTTCTGTTCTGCCATCCCATTTCCTCTCTGCCCAGCTACATCATGTCCTCTTCCTGCTCAGCTCTGTCACTTCCTGTCTGTCTGTACAGACCTTCAGACCTTTATGGTTAACTAGTGTTGGAATTAAAGGTGTGTCTCACCATGCCTGGCTCTGTTCCCTAGTGTGGCCTTGAACTCACAGAAATCCAGATGGATCTCTGCCTCCTGAATGCTATGACTAAAGGCATGTGCTACCATTGCCTGAATTCTATGTTTAATATAGTGGCTGGCTTTTTCCTCTGATCCTCAGATAAGCTTTATTAGGGTGCACAGTATTTTGGAGGATGCAATATGTCACCACATTTCCCCCTTTTTTCTAAAATAAAAAATAAAGTATAACTAATATAAGAAAAACTATATACAATAAGTACAATAACTATATACATTATTTACAAGCAATAAATACATCAACAATTTCTAGTCCACTTGCATTTGACAAATTAAGAGAAAATATTCTGTTATCTATTCTATTGTGAATCCAAAAGATTCTATCTAATTTACCTTCTATCCTAATTTGCATAGCAAAAACTCTTGATGTCTTTCAAACTTACACTTTACACCTCTTTAGTGAGCTAATTTTCTGAATTTCATAACAAGGAAAACTACAACTATCTACTCTTCAACTCCCTCAGAGACCTGAGAAGGAAATAATATTACCTATTAAAACAGGAAGTGCAAACAAGCGAATTCCAAAAAAATGTGAGTTATGACAGAAACAGCCAGCTGCCTGGACAGTCACCTAAGGTTTCTCTGCAATGTTGGGGCATCATCTTCAGCCTACAGGCTTAGCATATCTGACAAACTCATCTATGATTTTCTTTTTTTCGAGACAGGGTTTCTCTGTGTAGCTTTGCACCTTTCCTGGATCTGGCTCTATAGACCAGGCTGGCCTTGAACTCACAGAGATCCTCCTGCCTCTGCCTCCTGAGTACTGGGATTAAAGGTGTGTGCCACCACCACCTGGCAAAAAAGAAAAAAAATAGTTTTTTTTTTTTTGTTGTTGTTTTGTTTTTTATGGAGCAGGCAAGATGGCTCAGTGGTGACAGTGCCTGCCACCAAGTCTGAAGCCATCTGAGTTTGTTCCCACAGCTCATGTGGGAGAAGGAAAGAGCTGACTCTTGAAAGTTGACTTCTGACCTCTATATGTGCAAGCATTTGCATGGACTCTCTCTCTCTCTCTCTCTCTCTCTGCTCAGGAAGAACCGCACCAGAGAGGAGCCAAGGGCAGTGCCATGCCCTCCCTAGATCAGAGAGACAGAGGAGGTGTTCCCCTTTTTCCTTCTTTTCTGCTGGCTGAGAACAGACTTTAGGACCCTGTGCATGCCAGGCTAGTGCGTTCTAATGAGCTGTGGCCCCAGTTTGGAAAGTTTTGGGGTTGTTTGTTTTTGTACTGAGGATGGGACCCCATTTTTTTTTTTTCTTTTAATTTTGAGACAAAGCCTTGCCTAATTTGCTCAGTCTGACATTGAACTTCCTCTGGAGGCCAGATAGGCCCTGAATTTCCTCCCTCCATCTCCCCCACTTTCCCTTTCTCCCTTGATTTCCTCTCTTTCTTCCTTTCTTTCCCTTCCTTCTTCCTGTGTGTGTGTGTGTGTGTGTGTGATCTACCCAGCAAGTTCAAGGCCAGCCTGGACTACATGCAGCCCTTTCTCAAACAAAACAAATAGAGATAATTGTTGTTGAATGTATTGGAGTTGGTTGTTTTATATTGGTGAGTAGGGTTCCATCATCTGGATATATCACTTGCTGGTGGATACTAACAGTGTTTTCAACCAGGAACCATGTGAGCCATGCTTTATGATCGCTTGTACATCTGTCTTCTTGTGGAAACATCCTCTGTCCGTTTGTGTAGATATGTAGAAGTGACATTTCTGAGTCATATGTTAAATGTATATTTTTCTAATGAAACTGCCAGGGGCTTGGCAAGATGGCTCAGTAGTAGGTAAAAGCACTTGCCTCTAAGCCTGGCAACTTGAGGTTCCATCCTGGAAGCCACATGGTAGGAAGAGAGAACCAGCTCATTCAGTCTGTCCTCTGACCTCCCTGTGCCTCTTCCCCATAAACAAACAAGCAAGCAAATGTAATTGTTAAAAAAGAAAGAAAGAAAGAAAGAAAGAAAGAAAGAAAGAAAGAAAGAAAGAAACTACCAGGCTATTTCCTACAGTAGCTGTTATATTTTCTATTGTGATGGGCAACATGTGAGGGTTGGGACCTTTTCACATCCTTGCCAGTCTGTACTTGGTGTTTCCCGTCGTTCTGGTTACAGCTATTCTAATGGGTGTGTGGTGGCATCGAGTTGTGGTTTTAGTAAGCATTTCCTGTGCTCTGGTAAGGCCACTTACAATTATAGAATGTGCTCTGTTGTGTTATTTTTGAAACTCTACTGATATTGTGTGAAGGTTAACTGCTGACCCAATACTACAGTTGGGCAAGGTCTGTGGTAAATGAGTTTACCCTTTACCATCAGGGTTTGAATGAGGCTCAGACCTACACTTCCTATGATCCTCGATTCTAGCTGTCAACTTGATTGGATTAAGAAACATGTAGGTGGTGGTGGGGAAATCAGTGTACACAGCTTTGTATGTCTGTGGGTATGTTTCCAGACAGGACTAACCGAGAAACACTCACCTTGAATGTGAGTGGCTCCCATGGGCTAGGCTCCTGGGCTGGATTCAGAAGGGAAATGCTGGCCGAGTGTGTACATTCCAGTTCTTCTGTTTCCTGGTGCACCAGGCTGTGAGCAAGTGCCTCCACACTCCTGCTGCCACAGCCGGGAGCTGCTCGGCCACCTTGCCCATTCCCACCATGTTGGTTTTGTTTCTTCATAGTGAGCCCAAAGAAATCCTCCTTTCTTTACATGGCTTAGTGTCTAATACTTGGTCAGTAACTAGAAGAATGGCTTAGACACAGAGGGACTGGCCAGTCCTCAGTTATTTTATACCCCAAATTGCTGATAAATAGACTGTTGTGTGATATTTGATCACATTCTGACAATAACTATGCTTTAAGTCAGAGGGTAGAGCTAACTAGCTGACCAAAATGAACCATGGAGGTTTTGGAGGACTGAGAACAGATAGGAGACAGGAAGTGGTAAGGCAGGGCTGAGAGAGGATCCCAGCCCTTTTGGAGGGAGGAACGGAAGAGACAAGAGGTCACTGGTGGTTTCTCTGTCACTTCTCTAACCATTCAGGTTCTTACCCAGATATCTGACTCCCGATTTTTTTTTTTTTTTTTTTTGGTTTATTGGAGACAGGGTTTTTCTGTAGCTTTGGAGCCTGTCCTAGACTAGCTCTGTAGACCAGGCTGGCCTTGAACTCACAGAGATCCACCTGCCTCTGCCTCCTGAGAGCTGGGATTACAGGCATGCGCCACCACCGCCCGGCATAAGGTTGTTTTTGTTTTTGTTTTTGTTTTTGTTTTTTGTTTTTTGTTTTTTGTTTTTGTTTTTCAAGACAGGGTTTCTCTGTGTAGCTTTGTGCCTTTCCTGGAACTCACTTAGTAGCCCAGGCTGGCCTCAAACTCACAGAGATCCACCTGGCTCTGCCTCGCAAGTGCTGGGATCAAAGGCGTGTGCCACCACCGCCTGACGATTTTTTATTGATAAGGAATAATTGGATAAATGCTTCAGCTGACTCTTGAAGATGTGACAGCCCTGCCATTTCCCCCTGAACCGACACTTCCAGTTTCTAAGAAGTAGTACACTTGGCCAGTTGGGTTTGTTTTTTGTCTTTTTCTGTGTTTACCATTTGGTGAGAGGTAAATGGATGAAATATAGATAGAACAGGAGGAAGGAAACCCAACCTCTCCATGACTAAGAGCTGCGGCAGAGCTTGGGTGAGCGCCATTTGGATCATTACACACTCCATGTCCCAGGTGTGGGAGTTTCAATCCCAACTGCCTCTTCCCTCTGCTCTGTGTCAGCTAGAGCAGGAGTTCTGCAGATATTTTCTAGAAAGCAGGCATCAGTAGTGACTACTTTAGGCAGCATGGCCAAGAGACAGTGGTAGGGATATCATCATGTAGGTGTATGTAATGAGGGAAAGCAAAAGGCCATTTCCCCTCTCTTTTTATAGTGTTTATGTGTGTATCTGTGTGCCGTGTGCATGCCTTGTGCCCACGGAGGGCAGCAGAGGATGTTGGATCCCTTGGAAGTGAAATTTCAGATGGTTGTGAGCAAATCCAGGTCCTCTAAAACAGCCAGTGCTCTTAGTGTTTTTATCGATGAAATTTAAAACATAATCACATGGGATACTAGTTTCAGGAATATGGGTCTACCAAGGAAAAGAATGGAATTCTTTGGGGGAGAGAGACATTTTACTAAACTCAAGCTGAGAGTCAGCGTGTCCTGTCATCGTGGTAAAAATATGGCTTCCATTTTCCTGCAAAGTTCCTTCGAAGTCTGTCTCACCACCCGGAGGGGTCACACAGTCTGTTTTCTGCCTATGCTTCCGTGATCTTGGCGAACTCTTGGCCCCGGGGTAATGGACTAAGAGTCTAGACTCTGGGGTGGTTCCTTGGATTTAAATTCAAACTTTACAGCTATTAAATGTGCCATTGGTGATGATTTCAATCACCTTTCTAGAAGTTTCTCTTACCTCATCGATAAGATGAGTAACAGCGATCTGAGACAGCTGCCACACACCTGTAATCCCAGGGGTGTGGGAGGCTGAGGCAGGAGGGTGTGACTTTGACCCTGGAGAACATGTACATGGTCCATGGTCGGTCTGAGCTACAAAGCAAGGGCACCAGGAGTTCTGTTTCCAGCCTCCACGTCAGGTGATGCCCAACCACCCGTCAGTCCAGCTCCAGGAGATCTGACACCCTCCTCTGGTGTCTGGACACACACACCACACACATACACACACCACAGACATATATACATAAATAAAAATAATAAACTAATATTTCTCTCCGTTTATGAGGGGTGATAAGATGGCTCAGCAGATCAAAGTGTTTGCAGCCAAGCCCGATGCCCTGAGCTTTATCCTTGGAATCCACATGCAGGAAGGAGAGAGCTGGTTCCTATAAGTGTTTCTCTTAGGTCTACATGCACACATGTCACACAAACAGAAAATCAATACAATTTTGTAAAAGAGAAGCTTAAAAAAGCTGAGTGATTGTGCCTCCTTCACAGGGTTTTCATAAAGTTAAACACAATTTCAAATGAAGTAAGTTTCATTCTTTTTGATATATATCTATTTCTCCTAACCATTTAAAGATGTAAAAGGACTCTTAAGTCACAGGCTGAATGTGGCCCACAGACACAGTCTGTGGACACCACACAGGAGTGCACACTGGAATCATTGCCACTTAGAAACAACCATTACTTCCTCTGTTAATTGCAAGGCACCATATGCTCACCTCAGGAAACTTGGAAAACACAGAAAAGCACAGTAAAACAAAAATTAATCACATTGTCCCCAGCATGGAGATACTTTCCTGTCACATGCTGCTGCTGTGTGTGTGTGTCAGCCTGTTATCTGGACACATCACACACATTCACTGTTTTATTTTACTTTGTTTATTTTGAGACAGGGTTTCTCTGTGTAGTCATGACTGTCCTGGAACTCGATCTGTAGACCAGACTACCCTCAAATTCACAGAGATCTGCCTTCTTGAGTGCTTGGATTAAAGGCAGGCTCCACCACCTACCTACTTATTTTATTTTTATGTATGGACATGTGTGTTTATCTCTGTGTCTGTATATGCCAACTGTGTGCAGGGACTGAGGAGCCAGAAGAGGATGTCCATCCCCTGGAGCTGGAGTTACAGGGGGTTCTGAGCCATCCAATGTGGATATTGGAAACCAAACTTGGGTCCTCTAGAAGAGTAGCCTGCTTAACCCCTAAGCCATCTCTCTACTGCCCCCACATGCATTTTTATATAAATCCCAAGTCCCCATGCCTACTGCTTGGTATTTTTCCCCTTGTTATGATATAATATCGCTCCTAATATTATTATGCTCTGAACTTGAACAACCATGTTCTATTCTGTTATACAAATGCATTAAATGGCACCTTGCAATTTTCAAACGCATTAAGCTTAATTTGCATGTATTTTCCCCACTAGACTAAGTCAATGCTAAACGAACACATGCTTGTTTGTACGCAGCTCTGATGAATTCCTGGGAGGTGAATTACAAAGCTGAATGACTGAGTTAAAGATGTCAACATTTTAGGACTAGAGCTAGATAGCTCAATTACAGAGTGCTTGCCTAGCACACGCAAGGAACCGGGTTTGAACCCCAGCACTGAAAAGAACAAAGGGTATCTACATTTTGTGTGTTTGTGTCTGTGTGTGCATGCATGTGTGGACACCAGAGGACAGCTTTAGGTGTCATTGGTTAGTCAAGCTCTATCTACTTTTTGATTTGTTTTGAGACAGGGCCTCACCGTGTAGCCCTGGCTGGCCAGACAAGTGCTGAGATTAAAGACATGTGCCACCATGATTGACTTTTTTTGGTAGTGTTTCTATGGGGCTGGACAGATGGCTCAGTGATTAAAAACACTCATTACTCTTGCAGGGGATCTGGGTTCAGTTCTCAAGACCCGCATGGTGATGCACAACTGTCTGTAACTCCAGCTCTAAGGGATCCAACACCCTCTTTTGGCCACTCTTACACAGTTCAGATATAGGCAAAACACTCATACACATACAATAAATGCAAATTAAATATAAAAAAAACCCACAAGAATCTCTCATTGGCTTGGAGCTTGCTTAATAGGCCAGGCTTGTCGGTCAGTAGGTTCCAGAGATCCACCTGTCTCTGCCTTCCCAGCACCGGGACTATGGGGCATGTCACCAGGGCAGGCTGCTGCTTTTTCCTCCCTCTCTCCCTCCCTTCCTCCTTCCCTTCCTTCTTTTTTTTTTTCTTTTTTCTTGAGACAGGGTTTCTCTGTGTAGCCTTGGTTGTCCTGGAGCTCATTTGTAGATCAGGCTGGCTTCAGACTCACAGAAACGGGCTGCCTCTGCCTCCTGAGTGCTGGGACAAGAGGCCTGTGCCACCACGGCCCAGCAAGCTGCAGTACTCTTAACCTCTGGGCCTTTCCGGCCCACCTTCACCTTCCAGTGACTACTTCAGCTAGGTAGAGGATCTTCTCTTCGCACTTTTCTAAGTTAGATTTTATTTGTCCTCTGGGCTCTCTGTTGTGCCTGACAAAGTCCCCTGTGTGCCTGGTCCCTTTGTAGGTTATTGTTTTGTTTTGTTTCTGGGACTGGATCTCTCTGCCCTTGAACTCACAGTGTAGCTGAAGGTGCTCTTGAGAGCTGAGATTACAGATGTGGCCGTCGTGCCCCACTTTTCTTGCTGTTCTTTGGGGGCTTCCCTTTGTCTTTGATATTCTGCAGTCTTACTACTGTGTGTATAGATTTTTTTAAAAATTCTGTTCAGAACTTGGCATTAAAGAATTAAATTAAGAATTAAAGAACTTGGCATTAAGGAAGGCTCATGCTTTCACAATTTAGAAAGCTTCTTAAATATCATCTTTTAAAACATTGCTACTGCTGTTGTGACTGTGTGCTGCTAAGATCTGCACAGGAGAGTGCGCTGACAGCCCCAGCGGCTGTACCCCATTCTCTCGGAAGACATGCTCCCCCCTGGCTGATGCAGGACGTGAGAGCTGCCGGTCTGTTCCCACGGCACCAGGACTCCTTTAATAAGTGACTTTGGCCCAGGAGAGTTCCAAATTCCCTCTTTTCCTCCTTCCTTCTGTAACCTGGAGTTTTGCACACGCTAGGCAAGTGCTATGCCATCACCCTAGCCCCCCAGCCTTCATGACTTCTCTGTCTCCATTACTCTGAGCCTACGCATTGTCCTCTCCTCTCTGGTGCATCCAGCTGCATTCAGAGTTCTCTCCCTGTCAGCTCCTGCTTCCTGCTCTTTCTCCTTCTGGAAGTTTCCCTAACATGCCCTTTTTGTCACCTGCTCCTTGGAGGGTGCAAACTAACACAACGTCTCTGTTTTCATGAACTTGTCCCTATTCTTAATGTGTATGGCTTTTCACATTGTGTTCTCTGTGTCCTTTATTCTTTCATCCCCTCCCATCTTTTATATAAAAAAAATGTTTATTTAAATTGTGTGTGTGCTTGTGTGTGTATGTGTACCACATGCATGCAGGGGCCCTTGGAGTCCAGAAGAGGGCATTAAATACCCTAGAACTAGAGTTACAGGGGTTGTGAGCCTTCATGTGGGTGCAGGGAACTGAACTCTGGTTCTCTACAAGAACAGTAAGTATTCATTCTTCGTTTTTGTTGTTTTCGAGACAGGGTCTCACTGTGTATCTCTGATTGTCCTGGATATCACGCTGTAGACCAGGCTGGCCTCGAACTCACAGAGATCCACCTGCCTCTGCCTCCTTAGGTTAGGATTCAAGGCATGCGCCACCACTTCTGACTTTTTTTTTTTTTTTTTATGGTAAGCACCCTTAACCTCTAATCAATCCTTGCAATCCCTCCCTTGCCTCTTTTAAATTTATTTGATCTTGTTTCCATTTCTTCTGTTCTCTCTCCTTCTCTGTCTTCCATTTAGATTTCTTCATTTCTGTCTAATCAAGCCACCCTGTCTGCATACTTTGTAATTGTGGTTAGATAATTTATTTCTAGTAGTACTATTAATCTTATTTTCACATCTAGCTGTTCATTTTTTATAGGAATATATTTTTCAGGATTTTAGCCCCTCCTTTTGCCTTTAATAGTTTTAAAACATTCTTATTTTGTATTCTCTTTTTCAAGTGAGAATTCTACTTATTTTTTATGTATTTGGGCATGGTATACGGTGCCTATGCAGTTCAGAAGAAGGCATTAGATCTGGAACTGGAGTTACAGGCAGTTGTGATCTGCCCAACATACATGCTAAGAACCCAATTCAGGTCCTCTGCAAGAGCAGCATGTGCTTTTAGCTACTGAGCCATCCCTCCAGAGACAATTTTTACCCCAGATTCCCTGGAGCCCTAAGAATATTTGTTGTGCTTGCTGGTTGTGGTAATTCTGATTTTACATTTTCTTTAAGCCGATTGTTAGATTATATTTCATCACATTTTCTTGACTTCATCTGGAGGGTCTAAGAGGGCCTTTGGCTTGGCGTCTGCTAACTTCTTTGTCAGGAGCTTCCAGGATCACCCTGCTGAAAGCTCAGCGTTGGGGCACTACAACATCCATTTGTCAGAGGAATGGTTTTGTTTAAACTTGGTGTTCAGGCTCATAAAATTGTCCTCTTGTTAGGGGAGAGTGGTAGGTTTCTCTCCACCTGCCTTTCTTTTCACTTAGGAAGCAGCCCTTTGTGGATCTCTTCAGGGTGGTTCAGGGTTTCACCTCCCAATTTGTCTCTTTGGATTTTAAAATGCAGGTCTGAAGCTACTCCCAGCACAGGCTCTGTATTCCTGTATCCTTCACTTCCCCTTGGACTGGACACAGCACCCTCACTCTGTGATTCCCTCTCCTTTGGGTGTGTCTTATGTCCTTGTGTGTGTGTAGGGGGAGGGTATTCACCAGCCACGCCCCTTACCTGTCTTATCGCTGCTATGCTATTGAACTAGATGTCTCCTCTGCTACACTGAGCTCTGGCCTTCAGCGTCCTCAGGCACCAGTTTCTAGGTCCTGTCACCCACTATTAGAAAAATGAAGAATGAGCTGGGTGGTGGTGGCACACAATCCCAGTAGAAGCAGGTGGATCTCTGAGATCGAGGCCAGCCTGATCCACAGCGTGAGTTCCAGAACAGCCACGGCTACGCAGAGAAACTCTGTCTTGAAAAACCAAAGAGCAAACAAACAAACCAAGAAAGCAAAGTATGGGAGAGCTTGTGACTGCCTGTACACATATTTTATGTCTTGGAGGGGACAGAAAGGAAGCTGCTTCTATTTCCCAAACCTTTCTAAGATTTAAAAAACAAACAAACAACAAACAAACAAACAAACAACAATAAACATGGCCATGTAAGATTTTACAGATGGCAGCTTAGAAAACCAAAAATAGAGCTGTCAAGATGGCCCAGATGGAGAGGCACTTGTTTGGTCCCTAGTTCCCATATGGTGTAAGGCGAGAATCAACTCCCCACGACTTGTCCTATGATCCCCACATGTATACCATACGGTGCACACTCATGTATGTACACACACGCGTGCACACAAACACCCGCCCCCACACGCACACTAACTGTAGATGCATAATGACTCTACCTGTTCTGTTTCTTCCGTTTCAGAAGTCTGTTGACAGATCTTTTGTTCCCTTTACCCATCATCCTTCTCAATTTGTCCTTTGTCAACAGACCTGAGGAGCGAGATTAAAGTGATGTATGGGCACAATCCACTGTGCTCTGCTAAAAAGATAAACTTAAAGGAAGCGACTAATCCCCTGTGTCCAAAAGTTGTCTGTCAATGTGAGTGCTTATGGGTTTTCCAGACCTTTCTGTCAGCCTCTGGATCACCATTGTTGGTCAGAGGCAGTAAAGGAGTTAAAGATGACAGAATGCCCCCTGCCTTGCTCCTCTTCTTTAGGGGGGTGGCCTTTATTCATGTTGTAAGGCTCAAAACTTCCTGCCTTCAACTATGCAAATTCCACTGGAACTTCAGATTTCTCAAGTGAGGACTTTTGGGAAGTGCTTCTAGAACCTTCTATGGGAGTGAAACGGACAGTAGATCCCAACAGAGCAGCATTGGGTATGAAGCTTCTGAACAGCCTGTGGGACCTGGTGAGCCGGGGACCACAGGATGCAGTGTTACTACTTTTCTGCAAACACATCCATCCATTGTGTTGGAGAATGATGAAGCAAAAATGTTCCCAGGAATCAAGGCAGTGCCTCAGGAGCCAAGGATCAGTGGCTTTGAGCCTCAGCCATGCCCATATGTTGAACAGATTGTTCTAAACCGTCTTAGAATTTTGAACTGATATGGGCCTTCATTCTTTTCATTCAGAATCCTGACTTCATAGATGATAACTCAGAGGCCTGACAGTGTTACCTAGCCTGCACAGAGTCCTAGAACGGCATAGCTCCATGGCCACTTTGCAACTTGTGTGCCACCATCCCCACAAGGCTTTGATTCTGTTTCTCTTTTGGGTAACTGATGTTTTGTTTGTTCTCATAACATCCCTCTTGAATTTTAAAAACAAAACATAACCACTGTTCTCTTAGGCTCATGGGCTCTCTTAGTGGTATTTCATATGCTTGGTGCTATGGCCGGGAGAGAAGCTTTGTTTTTATGAGAGGAATGGACATAGCCATGAATTTCCTTTTCCTTTTTCATTTCAAGATTGTGTGCTTCAAGCATAGTGATTACATTTAGCGTTTTGTATGTAAGCTGTGTATGCATGTACAAATGCATGCATGTGCACGCGCATGTGTGTGTTGAGGCCAGAGGACAACCTTGGGTGCCTTTTCTCATCTTTCTTTTGAGACAGGCTCTTTCTTTGCCTGAAGCTTACAGAGTTGCCTACGCTGGCTGGCCAGTGAGCCCCAGGAGTCTGCCTGGGATTACAAGCACATGCCACCATGCCTAGCTTTTATTTATCGGTTTTGGGGACCTAACTCAGTGCTCATGTTCTAGACAAGCCCTTTACTCATGGAGGCATCTATCTCCCTAGCATTTGTACTGTTGTTGTTGCTGTTTGGAGACAGGTCTCACTGTATATAAAGCTGGCTATATAATTCTGGAACTCAATAGTAGACCAGGCTGGCCTTGAACTCACTGTTAAACCACCCTCTGCCTCTGCCTTCTGAGTGCTGGGATTAAAGTGCACTACCACACCTGGCCTGGCATTTGCACTTTTTTTTGGCTTTTCTTTTGGTTCCTTTGTACTTTTAAGACCATAAGCACCCTATACTAATTCAGGTGTAAGCACTTTATATTAATTCACATGTACACGCTCTTCTTCTAGCAAATAACAATTGATTATTGTTCTTGTTGTTTTGTAGTACTGGGGGATGGAACCTAGGTCCTCAGGAATGCCAGGCGTGTATTCTACCACAAAGCTACTCTCCTGCTCTCTCTACAAGCATCAGTTTATAATAGGAGAAGAGTTGTGGGCCGTGGTAGCTTCCTTTCTTTACCTCCCTGGCTGGTGGAATGGAAGCTTAATTTTGGTCAGTTTTTAAAAATTCTTCTACCTGTTTGCATTGACCAGTACTGAATTCATAGGATGCATTCCCACAACATGTGTTCATGGCACCACTGACTAAGCTTACAAGAGCCCAAACTCATAAGATGTTGATTCTGACATCATTTCCTCTCTCACATAGTACATTGGAGGCCTAAAGAAGCAGGTTAAACTTACAGAACAGTGTTTATCAACCTGTGGGTCACAAACCATGGGGTTGTCTAATGATTCTTTCACAGGGTCACCTAAGACCATCAGGAAACACAGATATTTACATTACAATTCATAATAGTAGCAAAATTACAGTTAGGAAGTAGCAACGAAAATAACGTTATGGTTGGGGTCAGCACAGCATGAGGAGCTGTATTAAAGGGTCACAGCGTGAGAACCACTTTCTCGAAAGTTATTCGAGTCAAGACCCATCAGTCTCAGGATTGGGACTACGGCAGGCAGTAAAACTGAAGCTGTTCTTTAAGTGTGCAGAGGAACACAGGGAATCAGCTGGGCCTGCATCCCATTCCTTTGCTTCTCAGGGCTCCTGAATGGCTGGACTGTTCATCTAGCCAGGATTGAAGGTCTCTCCGAGCATCTAATGTGACAATTATTCGTAACGGCATTTAGGCTGATGGCTTTCTCGGAATGGCCTGCTGTTCAGGATGGACCTCATCTATATTTCAAGGAATTTCTTAATGGGAGAAAACACTTTTCCTTTGATTAATTCATTGGTTTCCCCCGCCCCCATCTCCCCAGTCCTCAAGGACTCATAAGTTGGTGAACTCCAAGAAGAGCTCAGAAAGGAAAGCTAGAACATGGGCAAGACCATAGAGCTTGCCCCATTCAGAGCTCTGAAGGCTTTACAGCATTTGGTGTCCGCAGCTCTGTAGAATCGGCCAGGACTGATGGAAGCTCATTTGTAAAGTCAATTTAAAATCCACGACAGGAGCCCAGTGCTGGGAGTTTTGTAATGCCCTCAGATTGTTTTCCATCGTGATTTTTATGACCCCTGTTCTTTAGAGTCTTCGAAGCACATTGCAAAATGTATCACTGCTAGGTGTAGGGCACAGAAGTGTGCCTTGCATTCTGGGTGCCAGGGACCCTCTGGGGTTGCTAGAGACATGCTGGGGAGTAGGTGGAGTAGGAGATGAATAGAATTCTTGTGTCTTTCAACTACTTCCTTCCAGATGCACCCGGAGGCAAAGGAGGCTTGGCAGCAACTGTAGTACAATGTTATTGTAAGGTGTGCTACTTTGGTTTATGCTGCATTTGTTTAACTCTGTGAAGCTGTGGTATTGTGCCTGTGTAAAACACCTGATGGGCTAATAAAGAGCTGAGTGGCCAATAACAAGGCAGGATAGGTGGGGCTGGCAGGCAGAGAGTATAGATAAAAGGAGAAACCTGGGGGGGGGGACAGCTAAGCTCTAAGAGCCAGAGAAGGAGGAGGACTCCAGGGGCCAGCCACCCAGTCACATAGCCAGCCACAAAGTAAGATACAGAAGTAAGAGAACGGGAAAAGCCCAGAGACAAAAGGTAGACGGAATAATTTAAGATAAGGAAAGCTGGCTAGAAACAAAGCCAAGCTCAGGCTGGGCATTTATAAGTAATAATAAACCTCTACATGTGATTTATTTGGGAGCTGGGTGGTGCCCCCCCCCCAAAGAGCCAAAAAACAAACAACAACAGCAACAATGAATTTTCTGCCTCAGACAATCCAACAGCCAATCTGGTTCTATAAAGTAGGTTTCTCTTATGAACAAGGTTTTGAACTTAACTTTTCATGGAAGTGTAGTGAGGCTGTAGCTTGTACTGAGGTCCCCTTAAAATACTTCTGGAGGCCAAACAGTGGTGGCGCACGTCTTTAATCCCAGCACTCAGGAGGCAGAGGCAGGTAGATCTCTGGTTTATAGAGTGAGTTCGAGGACAGCCAGGACTACAGAGAGAAACCCTGTCTGGAAAAACCAGGGGGAAAAACCAACCAAACAAAAAACTGCTTTTGGAGTCTGTTTTGTTCCCTTCTACCTGAGAAGGCCCCGAGCCACCAAGGAGACCTTTTCATTTCTTCCCAGATCTAAGGTTTGGGGAGGGCAGTGTGGACTGGTGAAGGGATCCCATCCCCACCTTTCCCTCTCCTTCCCTCCCTCCCTCCCTCCCTCTCACCCTCCTTTCCTCCCTTCTTCCACATTCATTTGCTGACTTTGTGTGTGTGTGTAGAGTTTGTAGTGGAGAGCTAATGCTATGGTTCCCATGGAGGTCAGAACTTCTGGATCCCGGGAATTGTTTCTGCAGATTGTAATTGGGCTGTCGGCATCGTGGAAGCATCTTTCCCTGCTGTGCCATCTCTCTCAGCCCCTCCCTCTCATTTTTATTTGGACCTGGTGTGATTGGAGTATTCTCTAATCTTGGAACCATATATTGTTCTCATTATCCTAGCATGTCTCTCTGGAACCTAATATCCTGTGTTTGTTTTACCTGTGACCTAAGCAGATTGATGCTATGCGTTGTCAGTACTCAGGGCCATCACCAAGTTCTGTAGCTAAAACACGAGGCCTCCTTCAAGATACACTTAGGGGTATGCTGTGTGTTTAGATCATGAAACATCTCCATGCTCTAGGAATAAGATAACGCCTACCTGAGGTTCTGACCTGGAAGGTGTTCCCCAGGACAATATTACAAACAAAGATACGCTGGACACCTGAGATGGCCCTTAATGTGTATGTTTAGAGACACCCTAAGGGCTTAGAAATAAACCAGACAAGGCTGAGCATAGTGTCATGTTTCTGTAAACCCAACACTTCTGGGCTCAGGCAAGAGGAGAATCCCAAGTTTGATTCTAGCCTGGGCTACATGCTAAGACCCAATTTCCAAAAACTGAATTGAGAGCTGAGCAGATGGCTCAGAAGGTAAGAGTGTCTGCTATGCAAGCATGGGGACCCAAGTTCAAATGACAGAACCATGTAAAAAGCTGGGTGTGGCCAGGCGGCCGTGGCACAGGCCTTTGATCCCAGCACTCGGGAGGCAGACCCAGGTGGATCTCTGTGAGTTTGAGGCCAGCCTGGTCTACAGAGTGAGAAACAGGACAGGCTCTAAAGCTACACAGAGAAACCCTGTCTTGGGGGGGGGGGACCAAAACAAAACAAACAAAATATGAAATAAAGCTAGGCATGTGCTCAACTGGACTGGGTCAATTTCAGGTTCAGTATTGAACAATTAGAAATTCTGGTTCCAGGGCCAGCTTGATGCTCAGTGGGTGAAAGTACTCTCTGCCAAGCCTGATGACCTGAGTTCGCTCCTTGGAATCCACACAGCAGGAGATGAGAACTGACTCTCACAAGTTATGCTCCAACCTCCACTCAGGGAGCAAGGCGTGCAAGCCTCCCCCTGTTGTACACATAAAATAAAAATGTAATTAAAAATTTAAAGACTTTGTAGACATAGCTAAAACTGTCCCAGTAATAAATGCATTAAAATACTCATCTTGATTACTTTTTTTTAAAGCTAAATGTATGTAGGCACACATGAAGGCAGTTGCCCACGGAGTCCAGAAGAGGGAGTCAGATTCCTAGAACTGGAGTGGGTGCTGGGAACAGAACTCTGGGCCTCTGCAAAGGCAGCAAGTGTTCTTAACCCTTGAGCCAGCTCTCCAGCCCTGTGCACATTTCTGAAGAAAGGCTTTGGGTCCTCAAGTTTGGCCACCGACTTTATCATTCCCCAGTGGATCTCACCTGCAGCCACCACTTCAGCTGTGTTCTCCTGGCCAGTTCCTATTTTTCTCGATCCTTCTACATTTACTAGGTAGAATTGCCCCCTTTGTCCTCACCTTTTTATGTATCTGATCATTTATTTATATCAGAACGGTCTCACAGATCTTTATTTTATTCTCTGAGTGAGAGATGTTTTCAAAACAGGCAAACAGTTTCCCTGAATCACGACGTGGGAGATGCTGAGGAAGGCAGTGGGTCCTGGGAAAAGCATCATTGGTGTGGAGATCCAGAAGGAAAGGCCCTGACAAATAGAGGAACTCTGTCCTGAGAAGGCATCAGGAAGAGCCCTGGGCTGACCCACAGCAGGAGGGGGAACTTGGAAGGACCTTTGGTTAGTTTGCCTTTGTCTTCCCAGTCACGATGTTTACTGGACAACACTAGGAAACTGGCTTTTGTGATTATAGAGCTTAGCTGAAATTCCTGGCCCTTGGAGTGGTGTCTCTCAGACTTGGTACTATTGACCCTGGGCAGAATTATGAATTGTGTTGTCTTGCACACCTGGAGTCGGTCAACGGCATCCCTGACCTCTGTCTTCTAGATTCAAGGAGCATCTTCCCTTGTGTCTCCAGAGATACCCATCAGAATGTCTCCAGGCAGGGTCCCATGCTCCCTGGGAACCAGGTCACCCATACTAAGAAGCACGGATGTAAAGTGGTACACACAATCCTGCCAATCTACAGGGTCCTTGACCCTCACTCTTGAAAAGCTAAATCTGTGGCATTCACCCATTGCTGTCCTGTGGAAAGAAGAATGTGGCATCATCCAGTGTGTACAATGTAGCCGTGGGAGAGGGAAGGCCTTGCTTCTTTTTCATTTTGCTTTATGTATGTACATCCACACCAGTGGTCAGCCTTCGGCATCATTCTTCAGGAGCTATGCACCTTGGTTTTGTTGTAACATATTCATTTAGTATATGTGCGTGTGTGTGTGTGTGTGTGTGTGTGTGTGTGTGTGTGTGTGTGTGTGTGTGTGTGTGTGTTTGCTTGCACACACATACATATTCAGGGGACAGCTGGCTAGAGTCAGTCATCTCTTTCTACCACGTGGGCTTCTGGGATAGAACTCAGGTTGGTGGCAAGAGTCTTTACCCACTGAGCCATCTCACCAGCCTCTAAGTTGTTTTTTGAGACAGTGGGACCTTGAGCGCACCCATTAGTCTAGATTGGCTAGCTAACAATCCTGTCTCCACTTTCCTGCTACTGTGCTCAGCCTTTTCACATGGATTCTGAGGAACCAAACCAGGTCCTCATACTACATAGCCAAGCAGTTTACTAACTGAGCCGTACACACACACACACACACACACCCCGAGACCTTGTTTCCTTGGGGACAGTAGATGGTCATCATAGCTCACAGTCAACCAGACGAGGATGTGTTCTAACTCAGAAGGTCTGAAATGACCCTATAAAAAAAAGCATTGCTGTGTGTGGAGCCTCCCTGCTCCATAGTGGGGGTTGTTTTGCTTTTTCTGTGGTTTCTGTGTGGGCCTCAAAAGTCGACACTGGTTGTTATGACAGTTGGGGACTCAGCAGCGCTTCTCACCCGTTAGTCGCTGAAAGCCTGTTTGGTTTAAATCCAACACAACGCCTACCAAGCCGGGTGAGCATTGATTGCTGGTAGAGGCGTTTCCTAAGACAGCTGGGGGACATGGGGACTTTTACTCGCTATTCTCTTTATAACTCTCATTTCTGAAGACACTTGCTTTTTGGCCTAGTTTTTTTTCCTTTTCTTTTCTTGTTGTTCAGTGTTTATGATGTTGCCATTTGGAACCTAGCAGAGGTGACAGAGGGTAAGGGAGAAGCCAAGGCTGAGGCCTGAGTGACCTTGCACAGCCACTGATGCCATCTGTTGGTGGCTGCCAGAACTGATGCCCTGGGTCGTGGTGGGGCTCTGTTGATTGCCCAGAGTTGAAAGTTGGCAGCCGAGAACCTTCCTGTCACTGGCAGCAGAAGGCCAGCAGGATTAGGAAGGTGTGGCCGGGGAGGGAAGGCTTCATGGGTCAGCTGTCGAAGTCAGGTGATGCTGGGAAATTTGAAGGGGATTTTTTTTTTCAAGGTCCTGTCAGGGATACTACTAGGACCTGAAATCTATTTAGGAGTCAATTGTCAGCTGAGACATCAGACCGTGGGAATTAGCAGAGCCAGGGAGGGCTCTCCAAACAGCCGCCACCACAGAAGTACCATGTCTTCCCTAGAGTTAGCGCACAATCGCTGTTTGTGGAATTTGATTACTGAGGAACGCAACTCCGCGCTCATGAAAGCACCGAGGAAAGTGTCACGCAGAACGGTGATGCCCCGCCCTCCTTCCAAAGACCTTTCCACTATTCTGCATTTGTTAACGCACCAATCCAGCTAAGCCAAACTATTCATATTGCTGATAATAAAACTGAGAGTCCAGGGCTGGGAATTCAGCACAGTTGACAGACCACTTGCCTGGCATGCAGTAGTAATGACTTTGATCCTCAGCGCTGCAGAGACCAGGTGTGGTAAATCCGCACCTGGAATCCCAGCACTGGGGAGGTAGAGGCAAGAGGATCAGAAGTTTGAAGTCATCTTGGCTACATAATGTGTTCAAAGCCAGCCTAATAAACATAAGACCCCATCTCAAAAATCGAATAGACAGATTCAGGGATGGAGTGCTTGTCTAATTTATGTGGGAGCTAGGTTTAATCCCCTAGCACCACAAAGGAAAACCCAGACAGGTCTCCAGGCGGGCCATAGAGGGACAGACTTACAGTCCAGGCCAACCTGGGCTACTTAGAGAACTGGATTCCAGCCTGGATTCCAGCAGAAAGACCCTATCTCAAGAAACACAAAAACAATACAACACATAAAAGCCCCTTGGAAATACCCAGGGGCTGAATCTCATGGTATCAACAGCTAGCTGGTTAATGAGGCCAGCCAAGATGGTTTAGCAGGTAAAGGCGCTTGCCAGCAAAGACGGTGACCTAAGCCCCAATCCCCAGGGCCCACATGGCACAAGAAAAAAACAAAAACAAAAAAACTGACTCCTGCAGCTTGTCCTTTGACCTCAAAACACGTGCCTCAGCACAACTAACAACCATGAACTAAAAATAAGAGAATCAGTCCAGCCTGCGGGTCCTTTGTTCCAGCCACATAGAAGAACCCTTAGAGAAATGTGAAGTCCCAGAGGTGCCGTAGGAGAGAGGGCTCAGCCTTGCAAGCAGGAGAGCTTGAGTTCCATCCCAGCACCCAGGCAGAGTTGGGGGTGCGGGTGGCTCCCAGCATTAGGCAGATGGAGACAGTTGGATCCCTGATGCTCCCTGGCCAGCCAGCCTAGCCTATTTGGTGAGCTTCAGGCCAGTGAGAGACCTGAAGAATGGGTGCACCTGAGGATAAACAAATAAGGTTGACCTCTGGCCTCCTCATAGATGATCGTACACACACACACTCACTCACACACACTCACACACTCACAGTAGTTCCCCCTCACAGCCAGCCAGACTGATTTTTTTTTTTTTTTTTTTTGAGCCTGGGCTAGGTCATGAGTCTCCTTTTTAAATCTTTGTGATTCTGCCTCCTGGGCTAAGTGCTGTTACCCAAAGTGTTACTCGAGAACCCAGAGACAAGGAATACCTGGTAGACCCTTGGAGTCTCTGGCCCCACTCTGGGCTGTATGGATCAAAGTCTGCACTGTGACCAAGACCTATGGCTGGCTGATCTTCCTGCTCAGTGAAGCTTGCCGCCCTCAGGGTATCTCTTCAGAGGCCTGACTTACAGGGTTACTACATTCAAAGCCCATTTTGCATGACCTGTGACCTCCATTGAGGGCCTAGGCTTGCCATTGACCTGCAAGTCCCACAGGCATCAGATGGAAGCAGGAAGAGAGGTAGGAGCTCCGAGTCCCCGAGTCTGGCTCACCACCAACACCCTAGTGTTCCAGAGCCTCTGATTCCTAAGTGTGCCATTAGGTGGTCACCAAGCAGGGCTGTGGGCTGCTTCCAGGTTCCATCTGGGAGGAGAGAGAGAGAGGTGGCCCCAGCAATGGTGAGAGAGAGAGGTGGCTTTACCTTAGGCCCAGTCTCCTTGTGCCAGGAGCAGGGAGACAGAGACCTACTTCATTTCTAAATGGAAGCTCTCCTGGAAGTGCTTGCTTCTGAGTGCAGGAGGGGAATTAAAGTGTGGGTGCCTGTGGGGGTGTTGGCTTCAGTCCTGGGACGTCTAGGCCAGGAGGCCCACTGCCTCAGCCAAACCCGTCTGCTGTCCTAAAAGAGGTCCTTGTGATCTCTCCCTCTTCTCCCTCCCTGCTCCTAATTGCCTCCACCCCTTCCTTGTTTAAAGATTTGTTTTTATAATTTTTAATTATGTATGAGTGGGCATGTGGGTATACGTGTGTGAGTGTGTGTATGTGTGTGTGTAAAGTGTGTAAGTGTGAGCAAACGTGCTCACCTTAGTGTCCATGGAGGTCAGAGGTGTTGGATCCCCAGAAGCAAGAGTTACAGCCCAGTGTAGGTAGGTGCTAGAACCTGACCTCAGTCCCCCACAGGAGTGGTCTACTCTTCACCTGCGCCATCTCTCCAGTAGACTTTTAACCCTTTATCCTCCTGCTTCTGCCTCCTTGGTGCCCAGATTGTAAGTTTGCGCCATCACACCTGGCAAGTTGTTTGTCTTAGTGGTTTTCAGACAGGCTGTCTCAAACTCTGTGCATTTAGGGATGACCTTGAACTCCTGATTCTCCTGCCACACTCTCCCAGGTGCTGGGATTACAAGCACAGACCACAAATATTGGGTTCTTTTTAGCTTATTTCCTAACCTCCAGTCCAGTGGGGTTTTCTAAATCTGACATTTTAATCTGATAACTCTTAGATGAGACATAGGGGCCCCTATACTGGCCCCTATACTTGGGGAGTCCCAAGGCCTTGGCCTCTTTTCCTGCCTCTCTGTGGAGGTGGGGGATGGGGAGATGGGATGTTGTCTCCTTTTCTCCAGCTCCTATATAGCTTCCAAACTTCCTTCCAAAGGCAAACAACTCCAACCCAAACTTTGAGAAACAAGGGAGGTCTGTCCCTTGAAAGGACGCCCCTGAGCAAAGCTGTCCCCGCCCCTGGTTTTTTTTTTTTTTTTTTTTTTTTTTTTTCCCTCCCTCCTCTTTTCCTATGCTGGGAGGTCTGTGTGGATGCGCCCTGGAGAGACCCAGCGCTAATTATCCTCACAGAAGCCATTCATTAGTTGCCATTGGTCTAAAGACCTCGCCCCTGATGAATTCCTTTGAATTCAGAGGTTTTGAAAAGATCCAAACTGGGCTTAAGACTTGAGTCTTTAAAAAAAAAAAAAAAAAAAAAAGGAAAGAAAGAAAAAGAAAAGAAATTTCTTTCTTTCTCCAGCCCCATTTTTTTTCTGCTTTTTTCATCCCCAGCGCTACTTCCTTGTTGCCCACAGCAACCCCAGTGGCTGGTTGGTACCTCAGTATGGAAGAAACCTGCCAGGGTACCTGGTGTTGAGAGAAGCTGAGCCATTCACCAGAGCCACACAAAGAATCAGGTTTCTCCCCTTAATTCTGAGTTCCAACCACCATCAGCATTTAGCCCATCTTGTCTTTCCTCTCAGGCAGAGACTCTGTCCAGGCCCCACCTTTGGAGGTGTCTGTTTACCAACAATGCTTTGTAAACTCTCTCACACATTTCCTTCTGTTCACACTTCTCATCCCCGCTCACACACCGGCAAGCCTTCTCTGGGAAGGGTGTCAGCTTCATGCTATGCACGCCTCTGTGAAGCCCACAGACACCCCAAGGCCAAGGGTGCATTGATTCTTGCCACCAGCCATCTACGCCAACTGGGTAGCCAGGCTGCAGGATTTTCCTTTTCTGCTCTTTGTCTCAAGAATATGCTTTGTCAAAAGGAAATGGCAAAGTTGTCATGGAAATAAGCCATCAGCTTTCCGAACTGAACTAACCCTCTGTGGGGAGGAGGTGGCTCCTCCATTAATATGTCTTATCCAGTTTACAAATGAGTGTGCGATGATTTCACGCCTTACATTCCTTTGTGTGTGTGTGTGTGTGTGTGTGTGTGTGTGTGTGTGTGTGTGTGTTCGAGTGCATGCATGTGCATGTTTATTCATGCATGGGTGCACATATGAGGCCAAAGGTCAACTTTAGTGTCCTTTCTAAAGAGCCAAATTCCTTGTTTTTTTCTTTTAATTTTTATTTTGTATATTATGATTGTGTATGTGTATGGTTTCATGTGTGTGTAGACAGGCATGTGCTACATTGCATTGCAGACCAGACAAAACTTTGGGGGAACTGATTCTCTTCCACCATGGATCCTGAGGATCAAACTCAGTTTGTCAGGCTGGAACGCGCAGGGACTTTTGCATGCTAAGCCCTGCCTTCTTTTGTGAGACTCTCACTGAAGCTGAAGTGAGACATACTTCGTTTAGACTGGCTCTTCAGAGAGCCCCAGAGACGGTCCAGCCTCTGCCTCCCCAACTCTAGGATCGACTGCACTGAGCCTACACACTACTACACCAGCTTTTATGTTGATTCTGGGGCTCGAACTCTGGTCCTCAGGCTTGTGTGGCAAGTGACTGGCTGAGCTATCATCCCAAACCCTCTCGTGCATTTTTTTGTTTTTACCTCTATTAGAGAGTTTCTTTCTCTTAGGATACATCAACACTTTTCTGAATCAAATGCCAGCAAGTAGAGTATGGAAAGAGACCAAATCAAAGATGGTATTTTGTTTTTTCTTCTGAAGAGGATAAGAAAAAAGTAAATGTGGAAACGTCACATAACATTCTCCATTCTTTCCTGCCTGTTTTAAAAGTACAGTTCCTTTAGCTTCCAAGGCCGGGCCCATTCTTGCAGTATTTGTCAATGGTGTGAGGCATGCTTTGAGTGAAGGCATTTTCTCCTGCACTATTCATTTCTGCTTCAATGGCTTGTCTCAGTACTTTTCTTTAATTAATACTGTTTATGCTCACTGATGAATAATTCAGAGTCGTACAAGCAACAGATGTCAGAGGATTCAGAATGATTTTTCCTGAATTATTTATTATTTCCAAAAAAGTAACAGGTTTGTTGAGCAAGTAATTGGCAACACAGATGTAGATCAAGATTTGTCAGCAGGCGCTAAGGTCTCCCACATCCTCGATGTTTGTGCATGTTAATAGCCAGAACTGCACTGTAGATGGCGGGTTGGATGCTGCTGCAGCTCACGGAGTCGGTTATTCGTCCCATGGCTGACAAGCTGGGGCCTGGTTTGGTTTCCAGGTTAGTCTGTGGCTGTTGAAACAAAAATGAGAATTCATCTAAAAACAGCTAATGAATGCAGCCGTGCAGGTGGCTGTCAGACATGATGACGACCTCATGTCCCCACAGAAACAAGCGACATCTTTGTTTGCAGGGATAGATTAAAACTAGAGACTCATGCCAGGTGTGATGCTGCATGCTTGTAACCCTTGCACTTAAGAGGTGGAAGCAAAGCTGGGTGGGGGTGGGGCACGCCTTCAGTCCCATCAAGGAGGCAGAGGCAGGAGGATCAGGAGTTCGAGGCTATTGGGTTCCACCACAGCCAGGGATAAGTAGAGAGACAAATGTTGAAGCAGGAGAACCAGAGTGGCCTCAGCTGCATATTGAGTTTAAGGATAGCCTGAGCTGTCTGAGACCCTGTTTCAGCAAAACAAAATAAAAAAAACAAACAAATAAAAACCAAACAGCAACATCAAAGAGTCCCTCCAGAAAGGAGAATAAAGATGTAGAAGAAAGTGCACAATGTGTGAGATGTCTCAGAGCTCATATATAAGAATACTCTCGCTCCTTTCTCCTCCTCTGCCCTCCTCTGCCCTCCTCTGCCCTCCTCTGCCCTCCTCTCCCCTCCTCTCCCCTCCTCTGCCCTCCTCTCCCCTCCTCTGCCCTCCTCTGCCCTCCTCTGCCCTCCTCTCCCCTCCTCTCCCCTCCTCTGCCCTCCTCTCCCCTCCTCTCCCCTCCTCTGCCCTCCTCTCCCCTCCTCTCCCCTCCTCTGCCCTCCTCTCCCCTCCTCTGCCCTCCTCTCCCCTCCTCTCCCCTCCTCTGCCTTTTCTCACCTTTTCTAGCAAGTCCATTCCCTCCACTGGTTTTAAAGCCTTAAAAAAAGTAAAAAAAAAAAAAAAAAAAAAAAAGAAAGAAAGAAAAAAGAAAAAAAAAAAGAATACTCTCTGTACTGCCGCTTAAGATTGGATTGTACATTTTAAATTTTAGTTTGTGTTTTTGTGTATGTGTGTGTGCACACGTGCGTGCGTGCATCAGAGGGAAACTTGTAGGAGTCAGTTCTCTCCTTTTCTCACATGAAACCCATGAGTTGAATTCAGGTAATCACATCAGTAGCAGACCCACTAAGCAATCTTGTTGACCCTATAATTGAATTTTTAAAAGGCAGAAGAAAAAAAAAAAGCCAAGCTCAAAACATCAACAACAACAATAACAAAAACCAACCTCAAACTCTAACAATGAAAGGTGGGTTATACCAATTCTGGTACACTCAAACAATGAAATAGTAGATAGCCATTTAAATGATATACATGGTTATTTTTATTAGAAAAAAATTAGCATATTAAATAGATAAATGAGCAAAAGTATTCAGACAGTATGGTTTCATTTCTGTAGAAAATATGTTTTGCGGTTGTTTTTATTTTCACATAGCAACAAGTCTAGAAAGAATTGCTCTTAAATATTAATAAGGGCCAGGTAGGAAGAGGAGGGCCCAGGTGATTTTCTTCTGCTTTACATACATTCTCAGCATCTCCATGATAAACACACATTATCAGTCATTGTAAAAGGTCAAGGTGCTTAAAGCAAGGCATCCAATTGAGACGTTTAAAGAAGGGAACTCCTACACTGGAACAAACAGTGAATGTTCTAGAAGGATAGACGGCCCCCTCCTGCCTGTGACCTCTCCATTCCCCAGGGCCTTGTCACCTAAATGACCAGTGCTGAGTTCAATGGCCAAATCCGTCACTGGGAGGAGTGGGTGTGGGGAGGCTCGTTGCCCACCTCGTGGCCCCATTTCTAAAGTAGCCCATATCTCTTCAGATCTAGCCCCTTATTTGGGCCCCACTGCCATGTGCGGAGTAGTCAGTGATCTCTCTGTGACCAGCTTCAGTGCTGTAGTTGGGTGGAAGAGGAGATTAATTCTTCTGAGCAGCCCACAGTCCCTGCTAAATATATTACCTGTGTGATAAGAAGTGAGATGCAGAAATTAAAGGAAGTAAGGTCACAGATTAGGTGCCTTCCGAGGGTGCATCCTCTGGGAATTAAATGGACAGAGGGAGAACACAGTTTGGCTTTCTGGGGTGACAGTCTGGTTGGGAAATGAGAGAGGCAGAAGAATTCAAAATTGCCTCTACAAAGTACCAGAAGAATGTCTCCAGAAGTCCAGAGCGGAATACCAGCCTGGGTCATGAGGTGGGTTTAGAGGAATTGAAAAGCTTACAGGGTTGCTTCAGTAAACTGCCAGGATTGCTTGCACTTGCCTAAGAAATAAATCTATTTGTTTTGTGACATTTCAAGGCTAGCATGACCTTGTACACCACAGGGGAACCAAATTATATTTGTCTATTGACTAAAAATCACTGTAAGGCTCTAAGTAAGCTTTACTTAGCTGTAATTCTTTGTTAAATATGTAGTGGCTTTCTCACATAAAATGTCTTAGAAGAGGTGTAATGTGAAAACCATCTGATTCACGTAGCCAGGTAGTAGTGGTAGTACATGCCTGTAATTCCAGCTGTCCAGAGGAGGCAGAGGTGGGCAGACCTCTGAGTTCAAGGCCATCCTGCAAGGTCTACAGACCAGGAAAGCCAGTACTGCACAGAGAAAGCATGTCTTAAAAAACAAACAAAATTCATTCATGCATGTGTGTGTGTCTGAGTGAGTGTATGCCACATCTGTGCAGTGCCTGCCTAGGCCAGAAGGGGGTGTCTGATTCCCCTGGAGCTGGAGTTATAGGGGGTGTGAACCATCCAACGTGGTGCTAAGAACATTAAGTGCTCTTAACCTCTGACGCATCTCTTCAGCCCTGAAAACCATCTTTTAAATGAAAAAATACATAAGCCTTTATTTATGGCTTTGAAGTTGTGATGTTATCTCAATAAGTTATTTCTGAAATACATCTGGATGGTGGAGCAAACAGTGTTAAACAGAAGAGATTCTTTCTTTCACTTTTTTGGATAGAAAGTTTTCTTTCTGTCTCTCATAGATATTTTTTTGGGGGGGCAGGTAGAGTTAAAACACTATTTTTAATATATAGGCTTAATCATGAAGGTTAATAATAAAAGGGATTATCAGAAGACACACCCAAAAGCATTTGCTCCTCCAGAAAGTGAACTCAGGTTCTCTGCAAGAGTAACAAGTGTTTATATTTTTGGTTGTGAGCCTAGCCTTTAACGGCTGAGCTACCCCTCCAGCCCAATAACAAGTGTTTAAAGCCAAGGCTGAACCATGTCTCTAGCCCCTCGATAGATTTTTTTCACTCATGCAAAACAATTTCATCAAAACAGGATGGAATTTTGTGTCTTTTGCAATACACCAGATTTTACATCTCTGTGGAATTTAAGAAAATAAAATAAATGCTTAGAGAAATACTTAGTGGTTAATAGATCTGGATGCTCTTGCAAAGGACATGAGTTTCATTCATAGCACTCAGATGGCAGCTCACAACTGCCTGTATCTCCAGTTCCACGGGGATCTGATGCCCTCTTCTGGCCTCTGCAGGCACTACACACATGCAATGCACATATATTCATACAAGTGTACACGCTTTAAAAACATCTGGTTTTATGCACAGGACTATTCAAAATCAAATGTGTGTTTGCTTGTTTGTTTTATCCTGTCCTTGCTATGATCTCTTATAAACAGTGGACTTGGGGTTTCTCAATATTCCATGCAGTGAAACAAAGTATTTGAAGAGAAATGGGAAAAACTACCCAGTGCCTCAGTGGTCATTTTAGAAAAGAAATAAGGTCCTCTAAGAATGACTGAGACTTTTTACATACCAGATGACAGTAGTTCCGGTTCCAGGGGAATCAGATACCTCTCACCTTCCTAAGCATCTGCACACGTGAACATACCTATACAGATACATACATACAATTAAAAATTAACAAACTCTTGAAAAAAAAAAGAGTCATTGAAAATGAGGCATAGACTTGAAAACTACTATATGACAATTTTTTGGAGGGTGGTTATTCTCAAAATAAAGGTTTCTATAGTTGGGAAGAACTTTAAAAATTGAATGATGGGACTGGAGAGATGGCTCAGCAGTTAAGAGCACTTCCAGAGGACTTGGGTTCAATTCCCAGCACCCACATAGCAGCTTACAACTGTCTGTAACTCCAGTTCCAGGGGATCTGACACCCTCACACCAATGCACATAAAATAACGTTAAATAAATTATTTTTAAAAATTGAATGATCTAATTGTCTGGTTTTGTAGATGAGAATCAGAGACACGTAAGAGATCAAGTCTCACTGTAGGTCTGTCTGTCTGTCTGTTCTCTGTTCTTATGGCCCCAGGATACCTTGACCTCTAAAATGGTAATTCTGATGGTCACCCTGCTTGCTTCTCACCACTGATAAGACTGTTTTAGACTGTATAGTCTCTGGTTTGTAGTGGGGATGGCACTGAACTAGGTTAGGGTGGGAGGGTTGCAGCCTGCTGCTTTCTGCCGATTGCAGGACATCTCAGGGAGGATGAGGGATGTGTTTTGATTTGTCTGAATAAGAAATCCATTGGGACAGAACTCAGACTTGCAGCCAATTTTGTCAGGATGTTTCACAGCCAAAGCCTCTCTAGATAAAGAACTCTTCCCCTGCCTACCGCTTCAGAGTGGGGAGAGTCAGCATCTCACAGTGACAACAAAACCATGTCTTTCTCATTATGACAGGGCCAAAGAGCTGAAAAGCAGGGTTGCCTTTTAGAATAAGTTTCTCTCATGGAGGCACAGCGCCAATTTAATTCTTATAATATTCTTAGGGAAATGTTTATGACCTATAGGCTTATTGATTTCCAAGACTATAAAAATCCATCTGTCTATCTATCCATCATGTACTCACCCAGCTGGGAGCAGCCTGGGAGTTCTCACTGCAAGGCTAATAGCTTACCCGTGGTAGGCTTCATGTCCAGGCCACTTGCAGCTTCACACTGGGGCTCTTTTCAGTTTGTTTTTAAGATTGATTTATTTCATATGTGTAGGTGTTTAACCTTTGTGTGTGCATGGGCACCACATGTGTGCCTGGTGCTCTTGGAGGTCAGAAGAAAGCACTGGAGCCCCTGGAACTGGAGTTACAGATTGTTGTGAGTCACCATGTGGTTGCCGGGAATCGAACCCAGGTCTTCTGCAAGAGCAGCCAGTGCGCTTAACTGGCTAAGCCATCTCTCCAGGCCCCTTGTACTTTCCCTTTTTAACAGAAAGTCTCATGTATCTGAAATTAGCCTTGAACTCGATATGTGGACATGGATAATTTTGAACTCTGACTCTCCTGCATCCACCTCCCTGGTGCTGGGATCACATGTGGGTGTTGCCATGCTGGTTTATGTGGTTCTGAGGAGCAGAGCTTAGAGCTCCGTGCATGCTGAGAGAGTCCTCTGGCGGCCAAGCTGCCTCTCCAGTGCATTCCTCAGCGTTTCTGTTGGAAAACCAGATCTTAACTTTCAAAGAACAGCTCCATTTTGTCACTGGTGAGAGTGGAATTTTCTGATGTAACTGGTATGGGAACGCAATAACTATTTTTTTCTCATAATTTTAAATTTGCTGGTAGAATTTTATACATGAGAAAACTATATTTATATCATTTCCACCCTTTTCTCTCCCCGCCTCCAACTCCTCTGGTGTCTTCCCTACCCCCTCTCAAATTCATATCCCTTCTTCTATAATTATTATTGTTACATATATGTATATATATATACACAACCTACTGAACCCAATTAGTATTGCTTTATTATTATTAACTATTTAATTGTGTGTGTGTGTGTGTGTGTGTGTGTGTGTGTGTGTATGTGTGTGTGTAGTGCGTGTAGAATACATGGGTGTGAAGGCCAGAGGTGTCTTCCTCCATCTTTCTCCACCTTATTCCCTGAGACAAGGTCTCTCACCGAACCCAGAGCTCACTAATTCAGTCAGACTGGCTGGCTAACGAGCTCTGTGGATCTGCCTGTCTCTGCCTCCCCGGTTCTAGAATTGCCAGTGCCCACCTCCATACCCAGCCTTTTGTGTGAGTGCTGGGGATCAAACTCACGTTACAGGGTAAGCACTGTACTGGCTGAGCCATCTCCCCAACCCCTTAACTAATCTTTTGCCATTCCATTTTCCTTTCCATGAGATGAGCATAACGTTCATCTTGGAGAGTTGTTGGTTTCTGCTCAACTTTGCCTAATTAGATTTCTGTGAAGCTTGAGGTCATTTATAGGCATTTTTTTCCACATTAAAAACATGAGCCTCTGTTGAAATGTTTTGTTGTTCTAAATTGGGACCATCCTGTCTTGACATCAAATCATTCATCCTTACTTCAGTCACCACAGAAGTGGGTCTAATTCTCTCGGGGCTGCTGTCGTTGTTAATTTACATCTGACCTTGTTCTGCAGAATACTTAAGGCTGTGGAGCTAATTTAGGATGTTGGCTCGCTCTTTACCAATTAGTCTGGACCTGTGAAAATATGAGGCTAAATACCATAAGAATGGTATGTGTGCCAGGGGAGGTCTTGGGAAATGAGAGAAGACAGGGTCTCATGTAGTCCAGGATAACCTCAACATCTCTATGGAGCTGAGGATGACCCTGAACTTCATCCGCTTACTAGAACTATAGGCATATACTACCACATGGTTGTGTGTGGTGCTTGGGATCAAACCTATGGCTTTGTGCATTCTAGAGCTAATTTTATTTTGACTCTTGGACATTGTGTCCAAAAAGATGGTTATGTTTAATGTTCTTATCCTAGAAGGAAGTTAGAGAACTCAGGCCAGATGAGTTCTGATGGGGAGAGTCAGAGGCAGGATTTGAACCCATGCTGTGTTAGCCACACGGTCCTCCACCTAACCCCTTTGGCCATAGTACCTCATCACGTGTAGGGTATATACATGTCCGTATCATAGCACACCACCACTCCTCAAAATAGAACAAAATAGGAGCTGTTCTTGCAAGCACAGTGGGAATTGCATGGAGCAGGCTGGAACATGCCGATGCTTCCATTCCCTCTGGGTTTGTGGGTTTCGCCTCTTGGTATCCTCTAGGCAGTGAGTGAGCCAGATTCAAGTGCCTGGGAGTCCCTCAGAAGCTGAGCTATGCGTGTTTCAGAGGGAGCAGAAATGACTTGCTGAGACAATGTCAGGAGTTGAGGGGCATTGGAGAGATAGGGGACAATTATTAAAGATGACTCTTAAGATGTCAAGAGGAAAAAAATATGTCTTCTTTGGCTTAAAAAGAAAACAGAAGCAAAATCTCCCGAGTATGCACTTGGGCCTAAGGATGACTTCTCTAGGGCAGCTTAAATGCATTAACTTAGCGTGCAATGCAGATTAAAGGGCTGTGGGGTTTAATAGCTTGTGCCATAAAGAATGGCCCTGCAAGCGTTCTTGTCATAAAAACGCAACTGCTCTGATTGAATTTAGAAGCAATATTAAAACTATTCTTTTGGTGATGTTTCTGAGGTGTGTGAAGTAAGACATCACGAGTCGCCATTGATTAAATGAAGCCTCACCAAGTGAGTGTGCGGCACTGGATTCTGCTGCTAGCAGGTTTTAGCGTAGTTTTCGTGAAATATACTAAGAAAATTCTCCTTCTACATAATTTATGGCCATACTGCTGTTTAAATGTGCCAAAAATGTTCTCAGAGTCTTGGCAGTGTTTTAGAATATAGTATATTATCTTAGTTCTGGGGAAAAAAAAAAATATATATATATATATATATATTGCTGGTGGTGTTTAGTTCATGAGCTGAATTCGCTTTTGTGGGGGAAGAAAGGATAGGTTGATAGACAACATGCTCTGTGTGCTTGTAATAACAGGCACAGAGGAAGACTTTGTTCTTCCTCTTCTTAGGTCTAGTCTGCATGCAGTCCCACTGAGCTCATGTCTCCCACACAGTCCTAATGAGGACAGGCTGGTCTGAGACGGTACCAAGTCCGGCTGGCCATACGTTCTGTTTATATCACCCTTCCAGATCTCCCGGGACTCTGGGATCATGAGCAAAAGGAGTGCTTTTTTTCCCTTGAAACAGACAGGATTTCATGCTTCTTATGCTGGCCTCACACTCACTTTGTAGCCAAGGCTGGCCTTGAACTTAGAATCCTTTGCCATCATCCCCTGATACTGGGGTTTGTTGAGATTGGCCATTTCACTTGGGCCTTTCCTTTCTTGTACCCCTCTGCCCTCCGTTTCCCTTTCTCTTCCCCTCCTTCTTATTTCCTGCATTGCTAGAGATCAAATCCAGGGCCATGTACACACTGGCTAGTGCTCTGTCACTGAGCAAGACCACCAGCTCGCATCTCCTCTGTCCTACCCAAGGACAAGCAGATGCGGCACAGGAGGCTGGGAGGAGATAGGGAGTGTGTGTTTTCAGTCCAAACACACAGTGAGAAAGAGAGTTCACCGGTCAGCATCTAGGTAGTTAGAGTGGTGAATATGGGCAGGAAGGAGCGACATCAGGAAACCTCTATCACCTCTCCTTCAGTATTCCAGAAATGGCATACTCTGAGGTAGACTGTCACAAACTTATTTATTTCAATGCTAGAGCTCAAACAGAGTTCCTTGAGGAGGCTAGGCCAACACTCTACCACTGAGCCACACTGCTAGCCTGTACAACTCATTCTTAAATGGGTCTATTTGGGGGGGCACTATGTAAGATAGAGTGGTACTTACAACATTATTATATACATATTAAAAAAACACACACACACTATTAAGTTAAACTCCTAAAAAAAAAAAAAAAAAAAAAAAGTTAAACTCCTCCTGACCACCATGGACAAAGAACCCATCTTCTTGTCCTGCATTGTTCTGATTGGTCTAGAGACATTTCTGTTTTGCAAAATCATACCAATGAAATAAGTGTGTTTTCTCTGGACACATTTGAGCTCCCAGAATGCCGAGACAAAAGGTGTTTCTCTGGACTCCTGTGGAGTGATGGGTTTTTAGTGGAACTATTAATTAGCAAAGTCTCGAAAGGCGAAAGTTTTGGTTTTCTCAGATGACAAACCTTTAGACTTCACGGCAAGCCCTCAATATGGCTTTCCAGGCCAAGTGTGAGCAGTGTTCCGGGGCTGCCGGTCTGAGGGTGGAGGAGCATAACTATTTTATTTAGATACTTGGCCAGAGTTCAGCTCCATGGACTCAGGGGTCAGCCTCCAAGAGCACAAGTGATTTCTCCCAGGAAATGCCTTCCTATCCCCATCCCCTGTACAGGAACACCACACGCTGCTGCTTGCTGGTGGAGAAAAAGGGTCAGAACCACAGGTCAGAGAGAAGCTTTATTCCGTCTATCTGCTACCGGGCGTGGAGGAGAAAGTCTACTCACAGGAGAAGGTCTGGACTACTGAAAAGCTCAAAAGAGCTGTTATCGGCTGGATTTTTCTCCTTGCTGGAGTTTTCCTTTGCACCTAGAATGCCCACTTAGCTAGTAAATAGTGGCACCGGGGATTAGAAGGCACCCTCAGTATCAGTTGACTGTCTGGGCCTGGGGCCCATCGTAGTTCACTTCATCTTGTAAGACTCTTTGGAAGCTGGCAGCGTGATGGTTATGTAACGTGGACTCTGAGGCCTGCCAGCCGGCCCTCAGCAGGTCCTGGGGAAATGCCAGGTTCTTTCTTAAAGCTAGCCCAATAGACTCCTCTGGCCTAGAGTACATACTGGGCACAGATTTCAGCACTCATGATTTTACAGATTGAGACAGTATCCTCGGTAACCTTCACCAACACCTAAGCATAGCTAACTAAGCAAGAGTCTGTCTCCATGTTTTGTTTCATTTTTGAAATTTCAGTGAGTTAGAAACAATCAATGTGTCTATGTGTGGGTATGTGCTCATGGGTGCAGGTACTCTCAGAGGCCAGAAGAGGGCATCAGATCTGCTGAACCTAGAGTTATATGTCTTTGTAAGCTGCCTGACATGTGTTTTGGAAGCTGAACTTGGGTCCATTCCAAGAACAGTAAGAGCTCTTAATTGACAAGTCATCTCCTCAGCTCCTAATTATTACTCTGTGTGTGTGTGTTGGGTGTGTGGGGAGGGTATGTGAGAGTATAGGTGTGCACATGTGGAGGTCAGAGGACAACTGTTAGGAGTTTGTTTTTTCCTTCTGTTATAGTTTCTGAAGATCAAACTCAGGTCATCAGGCTCACAGGACAAGCACTTTGTTGTTGTTGTTGTTGTTTTATTTTGTTGTTGTTTTTCGAGACAGTTTCTCTGTGTAGCTTTGGAGCCTGTCCTGGAACTCATTCTGTAGACCAGGCTGGCCTCGAACTCACAGAATTCCACCTGCCCTGCCACCCGAGTGCTGAGATTAAAGGTGTGCGCCACCACTGCCCGTCTTCAGGACAAGCAGTGTCCTCTCCAGCCCTCCTGCATGTCTGACAGAGTGACCCTCCCTTCTTCACTGCATCTTCTCCATCCACTCATGTGACTTGGCTTGCTTCCTTTGGGCTGCAGTGAATGATGCTGCAGTGAACGTGGACGTGCAAACTCCTGCCTGAGTCCCTGCTTCGAGCCCTATGCTCAGGGATTGCTAGATCACACGGTAACTAATGCCAACGCACCACGCTCCCCCAGCGCCCCCCCCCCCAACACAGGACCCTGTTGCTGGCCCTGCCCTTGTGGTATCAGCTTCTGGGGTCACATGTCTGTTGGGGAAGGGTAGCCTTATAGACTCTTCCCTTCCCCTTCCTTCTCTCTCCTTTCTCTTCTTTGGAAGTTTTGGTGTAGACAGGGAGCTACTGTAGCCTGTATGGGAACCAGTACTTCCTGTGGGCTGCTCAGGGGAATCCCACTCTCCTCCCCCAAACCCCAGCCTCCTCATGCGGGCTGCTGGCCCCGGGAGATGCTGATGTGGCAAGTTTAAAGTTTGGGGAGTTCTGCCAGCCTCTAGGAGGCTCTCTAGTATCCCATCTATGACTGGATCAGCGTATTTTCCTTTCCATCTCTGTTTTGGTTATTATTTTTTTTTAAAGAATATATCTGTAGATTAAAAAACAAAAACAAACAACCTCAGCTGGTATTTCAAAGGCTTGGAAATAACCGTACCTAATTGCCTTTTATTTTTATTAGTTTTGGGGTTTTTTTTAATGAATTTTTTTCACCATTAGTGATAGATAGAACCCAGAGCCTCCCCATAATGGGTTAGCACTTGACTACTGAACTACACATTCAACCTTGTGTTTGGTGTAGGTTGACCTATGGCTGAAACTGAGCTTGAATCTTTGATCCTCCTGCCTCCACCCCACTCCCCAGTGCTAACACCTTGTTGATGAGTGCTGGTTATCAAGCTCAGGCTCTGTGAATGCTAGACCAGAGCTACCCACCGAACTACATCCTCAGTCTATTTTTTTAAAAATTTTTTTGGGTGGAGTTTTCTAATATTCTTTTTTTTATTAAATATGTTTATTTATTAAAACTTTTGTTTTTCCATTTTACGTACCAACCCCAGTTCCCCCTCCCTCCCCTTCTCCCGCCTCCTCACCTCCCTCCCACTCTACCCCCATCCACTCCTCAGAGTGGGTAAGGCCTCCCATGGTAGTCAAGAAAGTCTGGCATACCAAGTTGAAGAAGAGCCTAGCCCCTCCTCATTGTATCAAGGCTGAGCAAGGTTTCCCACCACAGGGAGTGGGCTCCAAAAAGTCAGTTCATGCACCTAGGATAAGTCCTGGTCCTGCTGCCAGGGACCCCACAAGCAGATCGAGTCACATAGCTGTCACCCACATTCAGCGGGCCTAGTTCAGTCCCATGCAGGTTCCTGAGCTGTCAGTCCAGAGTCAGTGAACTCCAACTAGCACCGGTCAGCTGTCTCTGTGGGTTTCCCCATCATGTTCTTGACCCCCCCTTTTTTTTTTTTTTTGAATGTCGAACATCATTTATTGAAGGAGGGAGGAGGTCTTAAATACAGACTTACAGCACAGTGGGGGAACCCCAGTTGAGCTGAGGATCAAACCCAGGGCCTTGCTCTACCACTGAGCTAAATCCCCAACCCTTTTTTTTTTTTAAATTTAACAAGTCCACATGATATATTTTGGACCAAAGAGTGAGTCTTGGGCCACACCACTTTTGTGTGTGTCATTATCTAACCAAAATGAGAAATTATTCTATTTGTCAGCTTTTTTTTTTTAAATCTTGACTTTACAATTAGGACACATATCAGCAAGCCTTGGAAGAATGAAATTAATGATATTTTGGTTTTTGCCAGCTTCTGCATCCCACCTTTAACATCGTGGAGTGATCCTAGGAGATATTACTGATTACCAGAGAATTTGGTATTGCTCTGGGCTCAAAATTTGCCTTTCCTGGTGCTTTGTTAGACCCATGAGAAGGGGACAGGAAGGTGGCCTTCTCTCAGCCAGCTCAGGCTTCTGGGACTGGGAACCGAGGCCAGCCCCAGTAGTGTGTGGCCATCAGTATGACGCATAACACAGGGAGGCGTGTGAATGCAGCCGGCCACTACAGCTGGTGCACTTGACTCTGGGCAGAGCGTTCCCAGGAACACACAGGACACTAAGGACTGTGATGTAACCCATATCTGCCAGATGTGGGAGCCGACATGAGTCATGCTGGGTGATTCATTAAGAAATGTCTTGCGGGTCCTCTGGGCACAGAGTGCAGGCCACCTTCCCTTCCATCTGGGGTTACAGGCACCAAGTCCACAGCCCAGGAATCCCCAAGTTCACTAACATCTGTCAAAAATTATAGACTGAGCTGACATAGCGTGGAGTCTCCGTGGTCCTGTGGTCTTTAGCTTGTCATTTGCTAATGGATTTTGTCCCTTTGGATGATGGAGGAAAATCAGCGAGTAAAATGTATAGGGGTGGGGATCTGGCTCCTTAGTGGAGCACTTGTAATGCCTCTGATTGGCCACCCCACACTGCAACCCCATCCCTCCAAAAACATGTGTTAAGATCAGGACTGGGGTGCTGTGGTGGGAGAGCTGGGCTGTGAGAGAGAGGCTTGCAGCTGTGATCTTTTTAAAAAAATTTTTTATTGGATGTGTATAGGGTGCCTCATGGTGATTAATGAGTGTTTCTCTGAGAAGTTATAAACTGACCCTTAAAGACTTTCTTACCGACGTGTGATAATCCAGTTAGGAAAGTGTGTGTGCATGGCTGGGTGAATTTCATACCCACCTAACAGTAGAGGGTGATGTTGTCGGAGCTGTTAGGGTCAAGGCCTTAACAAGTGAGGCTCAGGTCACCTATCCTCCATAGGCCAATTAAAGAGGCAAAGACAGAGGAAGGAGACTCATTCAGTCTGGCCACATGGAGAAGAGGAGCAAATAGAGCCTGTCTCCAGAGTACGAATAGAAGATCTGGTGTTTAAGCAGAGTGCAGGAAGTAGCGTGTGTAAGCCGTGTGGCCCCACCCACCACTGACCTAACACCTTCTCATCTTTGGTGTCTCCTACAAGGTGCTTTGACAAGTTGTCAGTCATGTGATCACTCTCCCTGGGAGACAAGTTCCTCCCCTGGATGCCCAGCTTTCAGCCTTCTCCTCCCAGCATGAGACTCCTAGGGAAATGCCAGCTTCTTGGGGTCCATTGCTGTGCTTCTCTTTAGAATATCTTTGTTTCTGCCAGGATGGTTACCGTGGCTCCTACGAAGATACAGTTTGATCAAGTATATGGAGGTGTTACCATCCTGGATCTAACAACAATGGGAAAGGCAGCTGGAGAGATGGCTCAGTGGACTGGCTGTTCTTCCAGAAGACCCGGGTTCGATTCCCAGCACCTACATGGTGGCTCACAATTGTCTTTAACTCCAGTCTGAGGGGATCTGACACCCTTTTCAGGCCTCTATGGGCACATGTACTGGGCACAGACACACGCTGGTAAAACACCCATATACATAGGAAAATAAATAAATCTTTAAGGGGTGGGGAGTAGAAGCCTGCCAGTTTGAATGAGGAGAACAGAGAAAATAAGAGAGAAGGTAGAAAGGCCATTGAACTTCCAGAATTATACAGGACAGGACCATAGAGCTGGCTGGCTTTGAACACAAGCATGCATTATCTTGCGAGAAAAGGAAAACATGGCCCCAAAGTGACTCAGGTGTTCTTTGGTGGCTTTGCATCCTCAAATGCCCTTGTCCCCATGTGTTTAAAGACAAGACCTAACCACAGAAGATGGCAAATTCCAAGAAACTTAGAGAGAACGGACTTTCTCACATCTGTAGCCAAGTTCATGCCTATGACTAGAAAGTAGGTCTTCTGGAAACTCATTTTAACAAAACCAGAAAATGATCTTGAAATGGAAGATGGACCAGGATGGTGAAAGAAGGAATGAATAAAGTAAACTCATGAAGGGAAGTTTTAGAAAGAGACACTAGCCGGGTGGTGGTCTTTAATCCCAGCACTCGGGAGGCAGAGGCGGGTGGATCTCTGTGAGTTTGAGGCCAGCCTGGTCTACAGAGCGAGTTCTAGAACAGTCAGGACTACACAGAGAAACCCTGTCTTGAAACATCAAACAAACAAATGAAAGTTTAGTGAGAGAGAAGTAGACATACAAGAGTCCAGGGGGCAGGAGGCCGAGGATGGAGGGAGTTATGTAGCCAGAAGGGATGCCTGTGGCTTCCGGAAACTTTAAGAGGTAAAGAGTGAGTTGTCTTCTAGGACCTTCAGAGGCAGCATGGTTCTCTAGACACCTCCATTCCTGTCCTCTGGCCTCCAGAACTATAAATAGTAAGTTCTGATTGTGTTGTCTGCCACCTCTATGGTAAATTTGGTATTTGGTTTGCATGCCGATAGAGTCACCACACACTATGGGTATATATAGGAAGTGGTATTACCGACACCTAGGGAAATCCACCTCCAGCCCCATCCTTCACACTACCCCAGGACCACCACTGTGCTGTAGACAGTTGTGTTAGTTTCCTTGTTGCTGTGACAATACCTGAGGAGAAGCGGCCTAAAGGAGGAAAGGGTTGTTCTGCCTTCCAGCTCGTGGGGATACAGTCCATCACGGTGGGGAAGGCATGGAGGCAGGAGTGTTGGATCTGATTACAGTGGACACCACAGTCAAGAAGCAGAGAGTAGCTAAGATGTGGGGTCCCTCAAGGCCCCTTCTCATGACACACTTCCTCTAGCAAAGCTCCACCTCCTAAAGTCTTATCTACCTTTCAAAATAGAACCATCATCCAGAGACCAAGGGTTTGAGCACACTGAGATGATGGGGACTTTCACATCCGAACCACAAGGATTTACGCCCTTGAAGCATACTGTATATGGTACCCATGCTTCTGCAGACTGCCTTCACTCAGGACTCTGAGATGTGTGTTTCTTTGTTTTGTGTTGTTTTTGAGACAGGTTCTTGCTACGTAGCCCAGGCTGGCCTTCAGCTCTCAATCTTCTTGATTCTGTTGGGATCAGATGCATGGACCACCATGGTCAACCTGTTTTGTATTTGATCATTTTCCTCGCTGTATACAGTTGGCTTTTCATTACCCATGGTTTCTCTTACCTACAGTAAGTGTAGTCTTAAACTGTGAGATGGAAAATTCCAGAAGTAAACAATTCATAAGTTGTGCTTATCTCTTTTTTTTTTTTTTTAATTTTGAGGCGAGGTCTCACTATATAAGCCCTAGCTGGCCTTGAACTCAGAGCTCTGCCTGCTTCTACCAGTAGAATGCTCAGACTAAAAGCATGTACCACCATATACCCAGTCACCTGACTTTTTTTCGTATTGTGATAGCACATTTCTGTGACTGGGCCAATGTTATTATTAGTTATTATTGTTATTCCTTTTGTTGAACCTAATTTATAAATCACAAACAACCTATTATTCATGTCATACGGGAGAGACACAGCAGTACTCAGAGCTTGGGACTAGCCACAGTTTCCACCATCTACTGGTGGCCTTGTAATGTGTCCCCCACAGCTGGTCGCACTGCTGAACCTCATGTCTTGGAAGAGCCCATTACCGGGCTCTCAGGGCCTAGCAGACATCGGAGCACACCAATTTTCTGAGAATCAGAGAGCTCGGCTGCTGCCTGTGAATTTTAAACATTCTTAACCCATCACTGGGAAGATGACTGGAACAGCTGTCGTTCCCTCCATCTCAAGTCTCAGAAATAAATTTGCATGTTTTAGGGGCTCCAGCCCAATCCTCCTCTCCAGCTCTCCAGCTTTATGCAAGCGAGGCCACATCCACACCACGCACACGCAGTATTCCTGAATACCCTGCTTTGATGAGCCTTGGAAATAGCGCCAGGAACCTCACAGAGGACAAGATTAAAATCCAGGGCCCCAGCTGTCGAGAGATGAGTTGTCTCGTTTGCCTGATGTGCCCCCACATCCTTATGGAGGTGGGGGAGGCTGAGTTTGAACTCAAAATACCAGGATGAACGGTGGGGGGCAGGTGTAGCAACCACACCCCAGGGGCTGTTATTCCTAGAAAGAAAGCCTTTGATGGGGGTGTGTGGCGGTAGAAAACTCAGTCATCATGGCAAAAGAGAAGGCTTTATTTTTCTGGTACAAAAGTTGCATATCTTTCTTCCCAAATGGAAAAAATCCAGGGCCAGCAAGAAATAATCTGCAACCCCATACTGCCATTTAACCACTGTTGAATATATTTGCATATGCAACTGTATATACAAATCACCTTCCTATAAAAAACATTGATTTCTGAAGTCAGTGAATATGCCAGGTGCTAGTCCATGGGGATATAGCCTGAGTAAGACAGCCCTTGTCCTACTTGAGCTGATGTTCCGGGGGGGGGGGGGGGCATAGATGTAAAAGAAGCATGGGCCAGGAGTGGTGCCACGTGCCTGTAATCTTGGGAGGTAGAGGTCAGAAGATCGGAAGTTCAAGGCCAGTCTTTGCTATATAGCAAATTTGAGGTCAGCCTGGGCTGCATAGTGAGACCTTGGCTCAAAACAAAAACAACAACAACCACAAATCTCCAACCAAATAAAAAACAATAACAACAAAACAAAAACATATAGTATTAAATAAGATGTTCTAGTACATGTTTAGCATTAACCAATTTTCCACCAAGCAACACGTTCCAATACAACTCATGAGTTGATGGGGACTACAGTCAAAGCTGGAGCTGAGCCAAGTCTGAGATAAGTGACTGCTCTGTCAGCCTGGGTCCCTGAGTGTCTGTAAGGATCAGAGCAGTCCTGTTGACTTGCTGACTTGCATAAGCAAGAAGGAAGCTATGGCTTCATTGAGCCTTGGAAATCTATTAGTCAGTTGTTTGTGACTGTAACAAAATACCCTAGGTAGACAATGTTGTAATGAGAAGGAGTTTATTTAGCGCACACCTTTGGATGGGGTCTGCATCTGTTTAGTTCTAGTGAGCTTGATGAAATCATGGCCTTGGAAGTGGTATTGGAAAAACATCTTTTTTTTTTTTTCTTTTTAAAAAAAGATTTATTTATTATGTATACAGTATTCTATTTGCATGTGTGCCTGCATACCAGAAGAGGGCACCAGATCTCATTATAGATGGTTGTGAGCCACCATGTGGTTGCTTGGAATTGAACTCAGGACCTCTGAAGAACAGCCAGTGCTCTTAACCTCTGAGCCATCTCTCCAATCCCTGGAAACACATCTTAAAACTTTTTTTGAACACTTGTTGGGTGTGTCCATGCATACACATGTCATAGTGTCATAGTGCACATGTGGAGGTCAGAAGACAGCTTTGAGGAGTTGGTTCTCTCCTTCCACCACGTGGGTTCTGGGAATCCAACTCAGGCAGTCAGGCTTGGCAACAGGTACCTTTAGCCTCTGAGCCATCTCCCTGGCCCCTGCATTATATCTTGCATCTTGATATAGGAAGCAAGAGAGACTAGAGGTCAGCTTTAGGATTTTACTACAATTCACTCTCGGGGGGTTATTGAGACACCCCAAATAATGGAAGCTCCTACTTCTTAAAGATTCCCATTTTCCAACATCACCACACTGAGAATCAAGCCTTCAACACAAGGGCCCTCTAGGGACAAACCACATCTAAACATTGGTAGAGATCTGGAGGTCACTGGTGTTGAGTATAACTGGCTAGCTCCAAATGACACGCCACAGGTGTCGCATATATAACACCCTGAGAGCGTAAGAGATTAGCAAGCTTTGCAGCAGTAACATTGATTAATATATTCGTCTAAGCTGGAGGTATAGTCAGCATATAAAACGCCCTGGGGGAGCTGAGAAGATGGCCAGGGAGGTAGAGTGCTTGTTGTAAGCATACAAGAGAGAAGATCTATGTTTGATCCCCGTAAAGAAGCCAGACAGACTGGAGTTCAAGCCATGGACTAGAGATTAGAAAATGTCTCAATGTGAGAGAGTTTATCACCTCTTTTAAAAAAGATTTATTTTATTATTGTGTTTATATAAACTGTTTTACTTCAGACACTGTCATGTCATTTTAAAGATTTATTTATGTGCATGAATGTTTTACCTGTATTTATGCTTACACACCATGTGTGTGGCAGGTGCCCATGAGGCCAGAAGAGGACATTGGACCCCCTGGAATTGGAGTTACAGATAGTTGTGAGCCACCGTGTAGTCCTCTGGAAAGCAACATGTGTTCTTAAGCACTGAGACATCTCTCTAGTCCCCAGTTATTATTTTTGAGACAAGGTCTCCCTGTGTAACCTTGAGTGGCTTTGAACTCACAAAGATCTTTGTTGCTTTAATTTTAAATGGTCTTGTAATAAAAACCTGGAGCCAGATATTGGAGTAAATGCTGAAAGATCAGAGAGACAAGAACAAGCCGCAGCCACGCCTCACCTTACCAACTCCACGAATCCTCTGACTGAATGCCCCTGAGTCCTCAGCCGAAAAGGATCTTGTTCCTGTCTCCTCACGCCTTATATTCCTTTCTCGGCCCAGCCACTTCACTCCCTTCCTAGTGCTGGGGTTAATGGTGTGTGTGCTTCCCAAATACTGGTAGCAAAGGCATGAGATCCCACGTGCTGGGATTAAAGGCATGTGTGCTTCCCAGTACTGGGATTAAAGGAGTGTGCCGCCACTGCCTGACCTCTATGTTTAATCTAGTGGCTGGCTCTGTCCTCTGATCCTCAGGCGAGCTTTATTTGATACACAGTATATCACCATAGAGCCTCCGGACTCTGCCTCCCAAATGCTGGGACTAAAGACATGTACTACCAAGCCCAGCTAAGGATTTATTTTTAAGTAGATATATGTGTATGAATATGTGCATGTGTGAATGTAGGTGCCTGAGAAGGCCATAGAGGAGGGGGTCAGACCACCTGAAGCCGGAGCTGCAGGTGATTGGGAGCTGCCAGCCATGGATGGGTGCTGGGAACTGAACTCGGGTCTCCTGGAAGAGCATCCATGTTTCCCTCTCCTGGCACTTACAATTTTGGAAATTTAAAATATTAGATGAGTTTTGTTTGTGTGTTGCTGGGAATTGGACTCAAAACACAGATATTGCTGGAACTGTAGACAAGCTTTAGAAGGGCACCCTGCATAGTCCTTGCCATTTGAGGAAGGGGCTCCAACCTGAGTTCTGAGTCAGGAAAAAAGCCCACACTTTAAAATAGTACCCTCTGAGAAACAGGATGCTGAAGGAGCTCCTCCTCTCCTCATATCTCCCTACCATTTGTTTAACTGCAGGTCTTTGGGGCCATGCTCTCCATAAAATTTATTATATGGAAAATATTTGCAGTCCATTTGCTCCCTTACCAAATATGAAGCATTTTAGCTGGCTCCAAGAGGCCATAAGTCCCATGTGTGACTGTCTTTGAGTTGAGTCATAGGAACTTTATTGCCAGCCTTGGTGAAAGCTGCATTGCGCTGGGGTCATTTGTGACGTGTGTCACCCCAGTCCCGGGTCCCACTCTCCCTGTGGTGGCTCTGGAATGACTGAGTCAACAACCTTTCATTCCTCGGAGAAGTGGAGGCCTTCGCTGTTGCACTCTGGTGGTGCCCTCCTGGGTGACAGGGGCACAGTTAGTTCTAGGAAAAATGGATTCACCATCACTGTGTCGCAGAGTTTGAATAGCAAAAGAAGTCATGTGATGGAAAAGCTTTGCAGAGATGACATGAGGTCACATGGTTATTTCTATTTAGAACAGAGATGAGAAGGTTAAGGGTGAGTTTGTGGGTGTGGTGACACATTGTGAGTTCAGTGGTAGGCCTACTGTGTGTGAGGCCCTGGTTCCATCCCCTGGAGGAATAAAGAGCTAGAGATGGTAGAAATAGAGGTAGACAGATACTGAGGAGGAGAGGGAGGAGGGGAAGACACAGATAGTAATACAAAGGTCATGATAGAGGTTGAGAGACTGGATAGAAGCAGAGAGGGGTATGTGTGATAAGTCCAAAGATGGAAAATTCAAATGAAATACGTAAATACTCCTAATATTTAGACTAAAGAGTTTCCTCTCCTTCCCAATTCTGCTAGCCCTATATGAATATGAAGAGAAAAAACTCTTCTCAAGTGTGTTAAAAATAAGGATCTGGGTTGCAGATGTAGTTTAGATGGTAGTGAGCTCACCTAGAACGCAGGAGGCTCTGGGTTCCAGCTCCATGCTCCATGTGGTGAAGCACGCTTATAATCCCATCACTGGCAAAGCAGATGCGCCGAGCCCTCCCCCCCCACCCCAGGAGTTCAAGGTCATGCTCAGCTACATAGCAAGTTTGAGGCCAGCCTGGGCTACATGAGACCGTGCCTCAAAAATAATAAAGTAAAATAGAAAAAAAAAGATACAGAAAAAATGTCTAAGATAATGGAGAAACTTGGAAATTTGATCTTACATAGAATCCGATTCTAAAGTGACTGTGTGAGAAAATACAGAACAGCCATTTTTATCATCCTGGGATGGCTCTATTTTCGAAGTAGCTGATACAGAGGCCTTGGAGGGGTCCTGCTTACTCTTTCTTCCCATGGCTTGCTCAGGACCACCAGTCCTGCGGTGGTACCACTCACCCATGGACTGAACCCTCCCCCATTGACCACTAGATGAGAAAATGCCTTACAGCAGGATCTCATTCAGGGTTTCCTCAGCTGAGGCTCCTTCCTCTGATGACTCTAGCTTGTGACAAGTTGACACACAAAACCAGCCAGTGCACTTACCTATAAAATAGGCAATTTATAGTCTATGAATTATATTTCAAAAATATGACTCAAAAAGTTCCTTTTCTAAAACAGGTTCTCACTCTATAGCCCAGAATGACCTCAGAGTGCAACAGTCCCCCTGCCTCAGCCTTTCAAGTACTCAAATTGCAGACAAGTGCCACCAACCTGTCTTAAAACAAGCAAAAAGAAAAGACATCTAACAATGGCATTTCACTCTGTAGTCTGTAGCCCAGGCTGGCTTAAAACTCAAAGCAGCCCTGTTCTCCCAGCCTCCCCAGGAGCTCAGCAGGAGCCACCACACCTGACTGACTGTGGGCAACATGTTGTTTCTCAGAATTCAGAAGCCAGCCACCCTTCTGTGATGGTCCCTGTGCAAACACAGTCACTGTAAGGCTGGGTGCCCAGGTTAAGCTGCATTCTGTGTGGGATCAGCATGGTAATCACAGCCTACTCCACGGCTCCCGAGAATTTCTTTTCTTATCAATAATAGCTTTCTGTTTTCCTGGAATTCCTCTCTCCCATGGGGAAGAAAGCAAGCAGGTAAACCACCCAGAGCTGTTGCCATCTTGACCCAAGCCACACATCTGTCACCTCCTGTCCTCTAGTGCCTTGAATTCCACATGGTTATATTTCCTCCTTCTATTTGGTGCCTTTACTTTGCAGCCTTATGGGTGAGTGTCACTGCTTAGGAATCCAGAAAAGACTGTCTGGCCTGCTTGAAAGCCTCTAACCTTGGGCCACCTTTGTCGCTGCCTCAGTGTCCTTATCTGTACTGTTCATAACAGTGATACCCATTGCACCTACCTATCAGACCTGTGAGGAAGAATTAAAGGGGCTATCTCAGGAAAGGCTCTGGCACATTCTAGAGTTGTTTGGGAAGCATCATCGTTGAGGTGGAAGTGCACTCATGGTGCCCTGGCTTCTGCAATCCGTAAACCTCACCTGGGCTGACAGTCAAGTCACAGGATGCTGGCTTGTGTGCCCAAGTAAACAATCCTGGCTGACCCCTCGGCTTATGAATTATTCCTTAGCAGGCTTCTTTTCTGCTTTCTTAAAATCTTAATCAATGATTGAGGAAGGATTTATTGCTTTTTATATTTCTTTTTTAGGTCACTAGTGGCCTCAGTTCTCTGGATGTTTAGGGAAAGCATAATCCTTTCCAGGAAATGGATTTAAACCACAGTTGAAGCTGGGGTTAGACGGAGGAGGAACGGCTTTGGGGGAGTAAGTGTGCAGGCTTGGGAAGGAGGCAGGAAAGTGTAGGCAATGGGAGATTTAAGGAATGGGTTGGCAAGTACCGAAGTAGAAAAGTATCAAACGGCAGAGCCACGGGTGGACAGTGGATGCCTGGAACACTGGGAAGAGGATCTTGGCGTGCACTGGGGCCATCGCCAGGAAGTGACGTGTGCAGGGGTGAGGGGTCATAGCCTTCCATCTTGCAGTCTCCTTGACCTTTTTTTCAAGAAGGCAAATGAGAGGAGATGAGGGGGACCTGGGTGTAGGCCTGAGGGCTTGTGGCTTGTTGGGACAGGTGGAGGGAATTGAGGAGGGAAGAGATAAGCAAGCCAGACTGAGAAGCCTGGACGTGAAGATCAGGAGGCTGAAGGAAGTCAGAGTGGCTGGGGTACCAAAATGTAAGAGTCTGTGAAGTCAGGTTAGAGCATCTGCCCTGTATGCACAACAAGCCCTGGGTTCAATTACAAATATCACAAAGGGAGAACACAACAATCTCACACCCCTGAGCTGAAGGTGAAGGCCAGGGTCCAATCAGACCTCGGCCCCCACCCTGAAGACCAGGACTTCACTGAGCAACAAGAAGGATTTGTGTCTGGAAGCAGCACCACATCCGACTCAATGAGGAGATGGGGACAGGGAGGGACCAGAGTGGATCTGGTCACTTGCTTTGGAAATCCTTGTAGGATCTAGAGAGAAGGAGTGGTATGATCAACCCAGGCAGGTCAGCCGATAGGGGTGAGAGCTGTTTGCAAATAGACCACAGACATGCTGCTGGTGGGAATGGGGGGTTCCAAGGAGTGACTCCTAGAAACGTATCCCTTATATAACCTGTTTTCTCCCTCAAGGCCCAGCAAGGGCTAGCTGCCATTGTACCCCTCAGAGTTGTAGTAGAATCCAAGTGGTCTTGTTCTGTCTTGAAGGGACAGGGAAACACATTGTTGGGGTGCCGCTTCACATGCTGGGTAACATCTTTGCAGTCCTGGTATTTTCTCCAATCCTTCCAAGAGTTTAGGAAGCATCCTTTCCTGGTAGAATCCTGCACCTGGCCCCTTGACTGAGGAGTGTTAAGTTGTTTTCATTTAGTACAGCATCTGTCTTTGAATCTAGAGCTAACAAAAATAGGGCAACATATGTAAACAGAATGGCAGAAAAGGTATTCTGGCTTCCTGTTTTCTGGTCTAGGTAGCTTAGCTTGAAGTGACTCCCTGTAAACCCAGCTCTAGGGAGGTGAGCCCAGCTCTTGGGAGGTGATCCCAGCTATCGGAAGGTGAACCCAGCTCTAGGGAAGTGAACCCAGCTCTCGGGAGGTGATCCCAGCTATCGGAAGGTGAACCCAGCTCTTGGGAGGTGATCCCAGCTCTCAGGAGGTGATCCCAGGTCTAGGGAGGTGAACCCAGCTCTCCAAGGTCACCTAGCTCTCAGGAGGCAGTGGCAGGAGGAATGTAGCAAACTTGAGGCCACCCTGGTCTACATAGCAACTTCCAAACCACCTAGGGCTACAGAGCAAGACCCTGTCTCCACACTCCCCTCCAACAGTAAAGAGCAGAGCTGTTTGCACCTTTCAGGTCACTGATTGGCTAGACTGTCTAGCCAATGAGATCTAGGGACCCTCGTGTCTCAGTTCCCCAGTTTTGGGAAGAAAGTGTTCAGGGATGCTCCCAGCTTTAGATGTGGGCGGATCTGAACTCAGGTCCTCATGCTTTCACGGCAAGCATTTGGGCCTCTGGGAAACATTTTAACAAAAACAGTTTATCTGCTATCTGTAATTTAAATCTTTTTCTTTGTTGCTTCACAGCCTTGCTAAGTTTTTTTAAATCAATTTTTTTGTTGAACTTTTCAAAGAACCAACCTTCAGTCTTACTGATTTTTCTATTTTCTAGATTATTAATTTGCACTCTACTTATTTCCTTTGGCTCTAGTTATAATTCTTTGTTATATATATATATTTTAAAACAGTTATCTTTAGGTAGAGAGGTTGCTTTGAAGTCTGTGTGTGTTATATATGTTTGCCTTTTCATGTGTACACAGGCATGCATGCATATATGTACACATGGATGTAGAAGTTGGAAGTCAATGTCAGGTGGCTTTCTGGTCATTCTCCACTGTAGTTTTTGGGACAGGGTCTCTTACTGAGTCTGGAGTGTGCTGTGGATCTGCCTGCCTGTCTCCCACAGCAACTCAGGGCCAGGGACTCAGATGCACTGTGGTGTGGTGCTGGGGGCCTGAACTCAGGTCCTCATACTCACATGGTATCCTTTACCCACTGAGCCATTACCCCAGCCCTAGAGCTAATTTTATTAAAGTTGATTTTATGATTATACAGTTGGCTATTTTACAAACATGGCTCCTGTCTTTTTTTTTCTTCCAGTGCTGGGAATTAACTTAGCCTTACAGATGACAGGCAAGCACTCCCCCTGTATTCCCTGTGCCCCTCCTCCCGACCAGACAGGGCTTTTCAGTGTCAGGCTGTCCTAGAACTCATTCTGAAGACCAGGCTGCCCTTCCCTCCCTCCCTTCCTCCTCTTATCAGTGTCTGAGGTTATTTCTAGTATTGAAATGCCATTTTGGATCGCTCATCTATTTGTTTTGAATAAAAACTGAAAAGACTAACCAGGCTTGGTGGTGCACACCTTTGATCCCAGCACTCGGGAGGCAGAGGCAGGCAGATCTCTGTGAGTTCAAGGCCAGCCTAGAATACAGAGTAAGTTCCAGGACATCCAGGACTATAACTCAGAGAAACCGTCTCCTAGAACTCCCCTCCCCCCCAAAAAAAGACCAAACAGCATACAACAGTATACAACAAGAAAGGAAATTATCTTCAGGCCTTGTCGTGCCCACTCAGTTCTGTAACGTGAACACTGGGGCATAGTTAAGCTTAAATCACAGCCGCACCGGCTCTCTGTGGTCACCTGCAGTTTGAAACCTTGACCCCCCCCCCAAAAAAAAAAAAAAAACAGAACAAAACACAAAACCAGAGACAAGGATGGGTCTGTGTTGTCAGCCCGTGCACGCCATGCCTGAGCTGCAGACACAGACCAGTGGGCAGACACAGTGACTGCAGGCTGGCTAACAGCTCATCACCAGGCTGCAGCCTTCGAGTCAAAGCAAAGGAAAGAATTTTAATCGCCTCCCTCGTCTTGGCAGAGATGGTATTTTGTTTTGTTTTGTTTTTCCTAACCTCCGATGACTGTAAATTATGTTTTGGTGTGCTTTGTTTAATCTTATCCTGATTATAAAAGTGCTACATGTGCCTTGAGACTATTTAGACATTTCAAAAGAAAGCAGAAATTCCAAGACCCAGAGATAACAATTCCTTAGAAATTTTAGTATCTTATTATTTCTTTAACCTTTTTTTGTTTGTTTGTTTTTCAAGACAGGGTTTCTCTGTGTAGCTTTTGTGCCTTTCCTGGGACTTACTTGGTAGCCCAGGCTGGCCTCGAACTCACAGAGATCCACCTGCCTCTGCCTCCCGAGTGCTGGGATTAAAGCCGTGCGCCACCACCACCTGGCCTGGTTTGGTTTTTTAAGTCAGGGTTTCTCTGTGTAGCTCTGGCTGTTCTGGAACTCCCTCTGTAGACCAGGCTGGCCTTGAACTCATAGACATCTGCCTGCCTCTGCCCTGAGTGCTGGGATTAAAGGTGTGCACACTACCACCTGGCTTATTTCTTTAAAGTTTTAGAGATATCTATGTGATTTTATGTATGTGTCTGTGTACCATATGCATACCCGGTGTCCTCAGAGGTTAGAAGGTGGTAGATCCTTTGGAACTGGAGCTGCAGACAGAGCGAGCTGCCACATGGCTGCTGGGAACCCAGATCTTATGCAAGAACAAGTCCTCTTAGCTACCCTCCTGCCTTTCCACCCCATATCCTGTCGTTTATGGAGCAAGAGCTCACTGTTTTGCCCAGGTTGGTCTTGAACTTGTGATCCTCCTGCCCCCACCCCGTAGTGTTGTGGTTATAGGTGTGTGCCATCATACTGGGCTCCGTCTTGTTTTATTATTATTACTGTTTTAGATTTGGCTTTTCCATGAATCGCTGGTTTTCTGTAGGTCTTCCTTCTCCGGTGATTTGACAATTCACGTTATGTTTTCATTCGAGCTTGTAGTGGGTTTCAGGGAAAACAAGAACTCTCTTGACCTTTGTCATTTCTGACTATCAATGTCAGAAGATTTAGCCTTTGGAACTCAGCACTCTGTTCCACATTCTTTAAACATATCTTTAAAATATTTTATTCCAGCCGGGTGGTGGTGTTGCACACCTTTAATCCCAGCACTCAGGAGGCAGAGGCAGGTGGATCTCTGTGATTTCCAGGCCAGCCTGGGCTACAGAGTGAGTTCCAGGCCAGCTAGGGCTGTTACACAGAGACACCCTGTCTTGAAAACCTCCCTCCCCAAATATTTTATTCTTCATTTGTCTATCTGTCTATCTGCCTATCTGTCCATGTTTTTATTATGTGTTCTGTGTATGTGTGCCTTACGTCTTCCTGTGGCCTCCGTGCACATCAGGTATCCTGCCCTGTGACTCTCCACATCACTTCCTCTTTCACTAGTCCTGGACTTTGCCATTTTGGCTAGATTAGCCAAGTGTCCTCCTGTCTGCCCTGCCCCCAGCACTGGAGTTACAGGGGCACACATGGCAACATGCAGCTTTTTACATGGGGTTAGAGCTCCAAATTCAGGCTCTCATGCTTGTACAGAAAGGGTCTTTGCTGGGCGGTGGTGGCGCACGCCTTTAATCCCAGCACTTGGGAAGCAGAGGCAGGCAGATCTCTGAGTTCAAGGCCAACCTGGTCTACAGTGTGAGTTCCAGGAAAGGAGCAAAGCTACACAGAGAAACCCTGTCTCAAAAAAACAGAAACAAACAAACAAAAAACACAAGAAACAAAAAACCAAACCAAAACAAAACAAAACAAAAAAAGAAGTAGAAAAAGAAAGGGTCCTTGCCCACTGATTCATCTCCCCAGGCAGCCTGGAATTTTTCAACTCTCCCAGAGCCTTGGGGACTATAGGAGCACACCACCATACTCACTCATATCCATGCCTACATTGCCCAGGCAAGAGTTTCAGTCAGACTAAATTTCTTCAGACTAAATTTTAACTTTTATTTGACAAAAGTTTAGAAATTCTCCAAATATATATTTCATAAGATGGAAAGAAATTCTACTCTCCCTTTTAAAGGATTTCTTTAAATGATAAAGTAAATCCAGAACAGAACTTTGGGGTGTGTGTGTGTATGTTGCTGTGCCTGGGATGGAACCTTTGAAGCTTTGTATGTTAGGCAAGCCATCTACCTCTTGAGTTACATCTCTAGTCCTGTTATTGTCTTATAGTGATTATATAAGGATATACATATATATATATATATATATATATATATATATATATATATATATATAGTCTTATAGTTGAAAATTTAATTCCACAAACATCTGCATACTTACTGTATGCAGTGTGGAGAGCTAAGCAAAAATTAACAAAAAAAATGGTTTTAAACTGATTTTCAGTCAGTAACTGGCAATTAAGTTATGCCCATAGAAAGAGATAGATATCTTACATAATCATTGATAGTTGTTTATTTTTAATATAGTTTTTCACAATTTCATACATATGTTAATGTACATGTTAATGCCCATTACTTTTTGGGTTTGGAGACCTTAAATTCTCATACCTTAAATTCAAAATCCTCACACCTCCAGCTCTCCTGTGCTGGGATGGCTGCTGTGTGCCGCCTCACCATTGATAATTTTTGAAGTGTACTTCAGGATATAGAAAGTGCTGATAATATATTCAGTTAGAAAAAGCACATTACAAAATGGTATATATTCAGCGTAATTTCCATTTTGTCTTTTTAAATAAAAACCCCCGAAAACTAGAAAGACTATGTTCCTAAATGTCAATATTGTTTATTTCTGGATCAGCAAAACTTTTTTTCCCATATTCTAATTTTCCTGTAATGAAAACAAATGAGTTTTGAATCAGATGGTGCGGCAGAACTGTGGTGGTATTTTAAGGACAGAGCCCTGCTTTTTAGGATTCTCTGCAATGGGTGCTTTCATCCCCATTTCAGGGATCTATTTTGATCTCTTGGGAGAGATCAAAGCGGGGCCTTAAAGGAAGCCATAGTGGGAGACTGTTCGTTTGCTTTTTGTTGCTGTGAAGGATTTGTTTGGCTATCCGGTTGTAGTCCATCATCAAGGGAATTCAGATGTTCAAGTCAGGAACCTGGAGTCAGAAACTGAAGCAGAGACCTCTGAGGAATGCTACTCATTGGCTTATTCCATGACCTTTCCTATCCAGCCCAGGACCACACGCCTGTGTCGTCCACAGTGGGCTCAGCCCTTCTGCAGTCAACCAGCAAGCAGGAAAATGCCCCCCAGACATGCCTACATGCCAGTCTCATGGAGGCAGTCAGTTCCTCAGCTGAAGCCCTTCTTTCCAGATGTGTCCGGGTTTGTGACAAAGACTATGGAGCATAGGGCCCTGCAGAACTGAGCTGGAAGAGCAAGCAGCAGCTGCAACACCAGGGAGATCTGTGGGTTCTAGAGGACGGAGGGTGTGCTGTGCATGCTGTCCCAGGTCATTGCAGGTCTTATGTGGAGGATCATATCATAGCTATGTCCAGGTTTCAACAGGAAACTCTGGAGGGAGAGCTGAGATGGCCAAGACTGGGAGGCAGAAGGCAGGGGAGGGGGAGGGCCTATCAAGACCACTCTTCCCAGGAGTTAGTTCCTGGCTCTGGCCCGGCCCTGTGCTATGTGCTGGATTTGTCTTCTGCCCCATCCCTTGCTTGTTGGTGTGTCTGGGTCCTGCCTGCCATTATCATCAGAGCCAAGCTTCACCCTCTGGCCCTACAGTACCCTCTTCCAGGCCAGAGTTGGCGCCTGGATTCCTTTCTTGCCTCCGCAGTGTGTGCTTAGCTATATCTGGCTCACCTTCACCTCATTGTCCCCGACTTCAAGCCTCATCGAAAGTTCCATCTTTCCGACTGAGCATGGTGGCACCACCTGTCATTATAAGGAAAACTGAAAATCAGGAGGGCTGAGAGTTCCAGGCCTGCCTGGGCCACCTCATAAAAGCCTGTCTCTAAAGGAAACCAAAACAAGAAAACAGACAAAAAAACAAAACCCAAGCCTCCACCCTTCTTCCAAAGCTGCCTCTCTACTTTTAAAATCTGTTCTTGACAATCCTTATTTTCCCACTTTACAAGCTAGCCAGAGGTATGGGTGTCGTCACTAAATACCCTGTGGCTCCGTGTACAGGAAGTACCTTGAGCAGGCAAATGCAGATCATGGTAGCAGAGAAGGCCAGCTAGCTGCCTGGTGCCAGGTGGGAAGTGAGATGGGGAGATATCCTAATTCAGGTTGTGTTAACAAAAACATTCTCAGGACCAGTGGGCAAGAGGCTGAGCACACCCAGTGCCGCCCAATGATTAAAACGGGGCTGGGAAGCTGGCTCAGTGGGTAAAGTGCTTGGCACACAAGTGTGAGGACCTGAGTTAGACATCCTAGCACAATGTCAAAAACAGACAAGGCTGCATGGTCTGTAATCATAGTGTTCCCGTGGGCAGAATGGAGGCCAAGCCAGGAGAGTCCCCAGAAGCTAAAGGGCCAGTCAGTCAGAAGTTCACAGAAGAGGACAACAAAGAAATTTGTCAGAAACACTGGGGAAAGAGAGAGCTGGCACTTGAGGCTCTCTTCTGACTTCCAAATACACATTGTGGCACACTCACACTCAACATGCTCTCACATATGTCCGCAGACATACGTGTACACACACACACTTTGCATGCACACACATATGTCACATAAAATTTTTAAAGTTGTTAAAGTGGTAAATTTTATGGTACGTGTATTTTACTTAATTTATTAAAAATAAAATAGACAATAAGGGTCTGGAAGATGTTTCAGTGTCTAAATGCTGGGTAAGCATGGTGCCCCCTTGTAATTCCAGCCTCAGAAGGTGGAGCGAGCTGGCTCGTGAGACCAATCATGTCAGCGAGCGCGGGACTTGACTGAGAGACGCTGCCTCAGTGAGGCAGAAGAGGAGAAGCTGAGATGATTCCTGACAGTAACCTTGGGCCTGCACATGCATGCACACGTGCACATCCACATTCAAACACCCCACATGTGCTACACACACACACACACACACACACACACACACACACACACACACACACACACACACACACCTTTGCTATTGCCAGAGTGTTGACAAGGGTCTGTTCCCCTTACCTCATCGACCTGACCCAACTCTCCCCTCTTCTGCCCTCCCCTTCTCCCCCCTTCCCCATTTTAATAGGGTCTCATGTAGCCCAGGCTGCCTTTGTGTCCCAAATTCTGGGATTATAGGCACAGAGTACCACACATGGTTTATGTGATGCTGGGGATTGAGCCCGCCCCCTGTGCATGGTAGGCATGCACTCTACCAACTGAGCTCAGGTCCTATCTTGCCTGTTTTCTTGATCCTTTTTTTTTTTTTTTTTTTTAAATTATCATTCCTTGTGGCCCAGGCTAGCCTTAACTTGTTCGATAGCCAAAGATGACTTTGAACTCCCAACCCTCTGCTTCTGCTTCCCACATGCTGAGATCACAGGGGTGCCCGACCCTGCCCCGCCTTCGACCAGCATCAGCATTGAGATGGTGAAGGGTGCTGAGAAGTTTTTGGAATGTAGTTATGCTATGACTTCACAAGTTTTTCGAGACGGGGCCTCAACGTGTTGTCCAAGCTAGCCTCAAAGTCATGGCAATCCCCCTGCCTCGGCTTCCCACCTGCTGGGATTATAGGCGTGAGCCACCACGCTTCTTTGCTGTGTTCTTCCATCTTCTCCATTACATGCTTGGCCATCGTGAGGACACTCCTGAGACAGTGTGGCTTTGACCAACCCTGGGCAGCACTGTTCTCATTGAATACCTCCAATGGCTCTTTTCATTGTACCCAGCTTCACCTGCCAGCTGGCTACACACTGTGACCAGGTACGGCTCACAGACACCTCACATCCCCAGAGAATATTGTATTCTGTGGGCTGCCTTGTTTGAAGATTTATTTGACTTTTAATTATTCCCTAACGTTTGTGGAGGTCTGAAGTATGTGCAGGTTCGAGAGCAGGTGCTTCTGGAATGTAGAAAAGAGTGTTGGATCCTCTGGAGCCTGCCTGACAAGGGTGCTGGGAACTGAACTCAGGTCCTCTGCAAGAGCAGCATGAACTCTTAAGCGCTGAGCCATCTCTCTAGCCCATTGTGTTGTGTTTTCTTGATTGAACTAATGCAACAGTCCAGGTTTCCAGCTTTTCTAGAGAAGCAGGAAATTGAACTGATGGATATTGTCCTCTTTGGACCTGAGTTCTTAAGTTCTTAATCCTCCTTTCTGAGAGAGAGAGAGAGAGAGAGAGAGAGAGAGAGAGAGAGAGAGAGAGAGAATTATTCTGTTTTATTTATAATGCTTGTGAATGTGTATGTCATGGAGTGTGAGTAGAGGGCAGAGGATGGCCTGAAGGAGTCGGTTCTCACCTTCCACCATGTAGATAGATCCTGGAAATGGAACTCAGGTCCTTGGGTTCTGTGGCAAGTGGCTTTACCATGAGCCTTTTCAACAGTCCCACCGCACCCCAAAACCGCTGTCTATTCCAGGGCTTTGCCTGGCCAGACTCTGGTCCCAAGAACTATACTTCATCCATTCTGACATCCCTGGTATCTAGATTATCATTCGTGTTTGATAAATATTCCCTAGTGCCTTAAACTTTTAACAAGCATAGTGCCCCATTTATTATAAGGAAAGCTGGGTTTGAGGAGTGTGGTGCATACTTGTAATGCCAGCACTCGAGAGGATGTGGCTGGCACAATCCAGCTCAAGGCCAACCTGGGCTACATACTGACATCTGTCTCAAAGAAAGAAAAGAGGCTGTGGGGGAAGGGACAGGGAAGGGGAGGGAAATAAAAGCAGCTGCTTTATGGATGCTATGAGAATACAGAAAAAGTTTACAGTGTCAGCCCTACCCTGAAAAAGCATATCCAGATTGTGCATCATTAGTTTGTTCGTTCGGTCGTTCATTCATTCAGCTACCCAGCATAGTGTACGCTTTGGTCAGGTTGGGACAGAAGGGAAAAGAGAGAAGCCCAGTGTAAGCCACTCCTGAAGTGACTTTCAGGGTAGTAAGGGAGACATGAAGACGGCACAGTGTGATAAGTGCTATACAGAGCTTCTAAGAATCACTAAACACACGAGGCAAAACAGAGCTACTTTAAAATAGAACGGACGCAGCGGGAGACTTGGCTGTGGCCCTGTGGAAGTGAAGCTCTGCTTGTCTGTAATGCGTTTTGGGCCCCCAAGAAGAGTGCGCTAAGAAAGGCGCCATTGGGGACTGGTACCAAGGCTCGCTTAGAGATCATCTATGCTTACTGCTTAGCTCTGTGTGGCCCAATGCTTCCCACGCCTTTTAAGAAAATCTCTCCTCCCTCCCCACTCAGTGGCATCCTACAAAACTTGTGACCATTCCAGGAATGCAGCAGATACCATACCATGGAGTTTGGTGACTCTTTTAACCTTTTAAAAGAAAAAGAATTGAAGAGTATGGTACACACTTCCGGGGTCCCTGGAAGTCCATCAACTCTTCTACCTCACAGGGGAGGAAGAGAAGGGAAGAAATCCCAGGGAGGGGATGCTCACGTGGGCTGACACAGAGTTGCTGGGTGAGGTGGGTCTGCTCAGTGTGATGGGAGACTGTGTGAAGAGAGGGGACCATGGCAGAGTTTTCCAAGCCAAGCAAGTTGTGCCCTAAGCTGCTTGGTGTGGACTGATCAGATGCTGCATGGCTGGGAGAGTGGAGGAAGACCAGAATCCAAGATGTTGCTAATGTCAGGAGCCATGGTAGGGTAACAAGCAGGAAAGACCATGGCCACAATTTCCACATATCTGAACCCATGGACTGTTACCCTTGTAAGGTCCCCAACTAGCTTTAAGTCACCAGTTCTCAGTCTCCTGTCTGAAAATTCATTCTAAGAATTGCATCTGTACTCGCTGGGCATCCTACCTTGAACAGTTAAAAAAGCAGATCTGCCTGACTTCTAATTTTAGAAGGAACTGGGCTGACCTTCATTCTGCTGCTGCTAACTGGAGCCCCGTTACCTGGGTGACTGGATTCACAATATGTCAGTATGCAAATCCCATCTGCCCAGGAGGAGAAGGCAAGAAAGGCCTTGCTCCTCCTGGGGCTGTCAGCAGGATCTGGAAACAGCTCCCTCCGGAGTGGGAGGAGGAGGGTCGTGGAACAGAAGGAAATCAGGGAGGGGACCACCACAGACCATGGCCAGAGCCTTGTCTTTCTCTCCACTGCCCCCTATATGACTTTGCCTTAAGTGTGTCACAGGTATTCACCCATGGGCTTGTATTCCTTCTGCATTTCTTCACTGGTTCACAAAACATGAGTCATTGGCATACAGAGTAAGACTTTGGTGCGTGCGTGCGTGCGTATACATACCATGGCACACAGTAGCAGTCAGAGAACAACCGGCAGGCATCTATTCTCTCTTTCCGTCCTGTGGGTTCTGGGGCTTGAACTTGGGTTGTCTGGCTTGGCAGTGTGAACCTCTGCCTGCTGAACCATCCCAAGAGCTCCACTTATTGAAGGCTTTGGTTATGTGGTTTCCCCTGGGAATCACAGTTTTCACTGGTATGTGAGCTGGACTCTACCCAAGAGATAGGTCAGTCGATGTGATGTCACACACACACACACACACACACACACACACACACACACACACACACACACACCCTCCTGCTGTCGGCTTGAAGGGGTTTCTGTCCCAAGAGTGTCTACATCTGGCTCTTGTTCCGTTTAGTGTTTCAGGCTGGTGGTTCGAATCAGAGAGTCACCCTCAGATCCATTCAACCCTGAAGCCAGGGATGCTCCCTTGTTCCTTTTTACGAAATTATTGTCACGTCAGCTGTCAGCTGCAGGAATCCCTGCCACCCACACATTTGCTGAGTCCAAATGGAGTAGACTCATTAATTTTAATTTATACTTCAAACCTCAAGGACATCCATGGGTAGGCGGGCTTTATTTAATAGTGGTGTTGGGTTTGGATGGGAGGGTACTTAAGAGCAGGTAGGGGACCTCAGGCTCTTAGCTTCTAATTTTGGACACCAGTGGTGGCTTTTCTTACCCCCTCCATGACCTCTTTCTTTCGAATTCTCCTTAACTGTGTCCTCTCTCACCTCGTTACAAAAACTCTTCCTAGCAATGCTGAAAACCATCAGCGACAGGCAGGTGTGGGAAAAGCCACTTCATTTCCCATGATCCTTGTGTCCAGACTTAGAAACGGCCTTCTCTCTGGATCCCAAGCACAGGGACAAGGAAGGGAGTGATGAGTGGATCCTGGGGCTGGATGGCCTGGTGACCAGTTAGCTCAGCTTTCTTTGCATCGGTGTCTTCATAGGCTTACAGAGATCAGACACTCTACAGTGGCATTTCTGTGAGTACTCACCACATTTGTTCTAATCCTGCAGCTCCGTACGGGGCAGAGAAGCCCACACACCATGTAGCAGGTTTTCTAAAGATTTTTTTTCCTGCCTTGGCAGGAAGTTCCACTGTTGAGCAAAGTGCATTTCCAAGATAGGCTTGGATTGCAGGCTGTCTTTTCCTCCTTCCTTTTCCTTTTCCTTTTTTTTTTTTTTTTTTTTTTTTTTTTTTGGTGGTGGTGGAGGAGAGACTCTTGAAGTCTAATTTGGCCTTAAACTTTCTGTGTCGTTGAGGAGAACTCTAGTATTCCTTCTGGGATGACAGGAATGTACCATTCTGGGGCTGGAAGCCAGGGCTCCTTGCAAGACAGGCAAGCAGTCTACCAACTTACACACATCCCTTGCCTCTCCTACTTGAGGATCAGTGCTGGATGCCCCTCCCCAAAGGCTGTGCTAGGGGTGAGAGGTGAAGGGTTGGGATGGGGCCATGCTACTCCATTGCCACCCCTTCATACCCCAGGTCTGTGCATGTCTGCACCTGCTGTTTCAGCAATCATGTGAATTGCCACAAGTGTAACGTCCAGATCTGTGTAATGTAAAGACGCCCCATGACTGCATAGTTTCTGGGTGTGTTTGCTCAGTAAACCATATTTGCCCAAGTGTAAGGCAGTGATGTGAGGGCCTGAGGCCACTGGTTTACTACTGACTCCGGAAGACACTTGTTTGGCTTTCCTGTCTGTATGTTTGTATACACATGGACAGGTGTGGCAGCCACAGGTCAACACTGAGTGTCTTGCTCTACTGCTCACTGTCTTGTTTTTTTGAGACAGGGCTTTTCACCAAATCCAGAACTCACCAGCTGGCTAGAAACCCTGGGGTCCTCTCCCTGGCCTCCTGGCTTGAGATCACAGGCACACACTGGCACAGCTTGCTTTTAGGTAGGTGCTAGGGATCTGAATCCAGGTCTGCATGTTTACACAGTAAGCATTTGACTGGCTGAGCCATGGCCCCGCTGACATCCTTGTTTTTATAGGTGATTCAGAACTATCCAAACCGAGTGGGAGACATGAAGGGGGAAGGGGGAATGGTGTAGCTCCAGTGGAAAATCTGTCAGGTTCTTAAAAGGTTGAACACGAGCCGGGTGGTGGTGGCGCACACCTTTAATCCCAGCACTCGGGAGGCAGAGCCAGGTAGATCTCTGTGAGTTTGAGGCCAACCTGGGCTACTAAGTGGGTTCCAGGAAAAGTGCAAAGCTACACAGAGAAACCCTGTCTCGAAAAACAAAAAACAAACAAACAAACAAAAAAGGTTTAACACATTGCCACATGACATAGCAATTCTGTCCCAAAGAGAGAACCCTACAGATACTCATGCACAAATGCTCATATAGTTCAGTGGTTCCTAATGCTATGACCCTTTAATACAGTTCCTCATGTTGTGGTGACCTCCAACCATAAAATAATTTTCATTAATATTTCATAACTGTAATTTTGCTACTTTTTATGAATTGTAAAGTGAATATCTGCATTTCCAATGGCCTTAGGTGACCCCTGCGAAAGTGTCATTTGCCCCCCCCAAAGGGCTTGAAGCCCACAAGTTGAGAAACGCTGCTCCCAGCAGCATGATTCATAATAGGAGATGCAAACACTCCACATGTCCATTAGTACGTGATGGATGAACCAAATGTGGTATGTCTGTACAATGGAATAATAGGCAGTAATGAAAAGGGAGTGTTGATTTTGCCACAACATGGGTGAAGATTAAAAAGACATTAAATAAAGGAAACCAGACATGAAAGTACACTTACTGTCTGGTTCATTTGTAAGAAATACCCAGAACAAGCATTTTCATAGAAACGGAAAGTAGATTAGTTGTTGTCAGGGCCTGGGATGGAAGGGAATGGGGAGTGACAGTTCATGAGTCTGGGGTTTCATTTGGGGTGATGAAAACATTATAGGATTAGTTGTGGGAGCCGGCTGCACACCTTGGGAATAAGCTAAAAAAGCATTGAGTTGTTTTCTCCAAAACGTATGAGCAGCATCCATAACATCTAGTGCAGGGTTTAAAGTCAGTTCCAAGGCGACTTTTTCAAGAGCCTCAGCTGCCTGAAATAGAATAGTGACAACCCAGGGGAAAACCATGGAGAGTACCAAGGATCAGTGAGGTTCTTGGGGCTCGGTGGTAGGGCCCCTTTGCCTACCATCCATGAGGCCTGGGGCCATTCCCAACCTTACCAAAAAGAGAGAGAAGGAGGTGGGACTGGAAGAAAAGGACAAGGAAGAAGGGCAGAGAGGACAGGTGGAAGAAAAGCTGATAGATGCGGGGTGCCGGCTGCACACCTCAGGAGTCAGCTAAAAAGCACTCAACTGTCTTCTTGAAAAACGTATGAGCAGCATCTCCAATGCTAGTGCATGATGATGATGATGATGATGATGATGATGATGATGAGGAGGAGGAGGAGGAGGAGGAGGAAGGGAAAATGAGGAGGGGAAGGAGGAGATTGCCGTGAAAAAGACTGGCTTTATCACCCCCAACTCTTTGAGTGTGTTATATGCATGCAATTCATAAATTCTGGAGGACTCTGCTGCCTTCTCTGCTGTGACTCTATAATTTACTACAACCCTGGCTAGGCTGTCGAGAGAATCCTGACAGAGCTTCTGAAGCAGGAATAGCAAGCGTTACCTTTTCAGGTCATGTCCACCTCCACCACCCCAGACTCCCACGGTGATAATTCCCAGCTGCCTCCTTGAGTTGCCCTTACAGAGACTGATTTAGCTGCAATTGTCTTAGGCCCTTTTCAGCGTCAAAGCCACCTACTGCATGGAGTTTACCTGTGTTCATCTCCAGAGCACTGCAGGAGACACCTGGGGGTGGGTGGGGGGCAGTTACAGCTCAGGAAAGTAAGTCTACTGCCTTACAGCAATCGTTGGGTGGAAACCTCGCCCAGGTCCATCGGCGCTTCCTAGGAGAAGAGTTGGGCTCCCAAGCACTGCCTCAGATGGGCTTTGCAACAATAAGAGGTTATGTAACAATAACACTAAGAAAAGCACCCAGAGCTGACCTAAAGCATCCCATGGCTTCTTCATGATGGTTGTGGTTCACAAAAAAAGGAAAGTCAGTGCTGATGAGAGTGTGGGGAACTGGACCCTTCTGCACAGGCAATGGAAGAATAAACCATGGAGGCAGTTTATGGGGGTCCTCTGGAAGTTAAGCCTAGGATGACATTGCTCAAAAGAAAATATAAACAATCAATAAACGTAAGGAAATGTCAGTTTCCTCAGCCATCAGGAGAATGCAGATCAAAACTACTTTGAGGGAGCTAGAGAGATGGCTTAGCAGATCCACTGTCTTCTGGCCTCCAAGGGCATCTGCATGCATGTGTGTCTGCATGCACCTGCACCTACGCACACGTGTATACATGCATGCACACATAAAGTAATATATAATGTTTTGTTTTTTGAGACAGGGTTTCTCTGTGTAGCTTTGCGCCTTTCCTGGAACTCACTCTGTAGACCAGGCTGGCCTCGAACTCACAGAGATCTGCCTGCCTCTGCTTCCCAAGTGCAAAATAGTATTTTTTTTTAACGAAAGAAAAACTCCATTGAGATTTTGAGATGCATCACCCAGAATGATGGTTCTTAAGAAAATCATTTAACAAATGCTGAGGAGGGTGTGGGGAAAAGAACATGTGTTCACTGCTACTGAGAGTGGAAATAAGTCCAGCTGTTGTGGAAATCAATATGGAGGTTCCTCAGAACACTGAAGGTAGGACCATGGAAGCTGTATCACTCCTGGGAATATACACCACAGAGATACTTGCGCACCACGCCCATTCCTGCACTATTCTGAATTAGCCCGAGTCCAGGAACCAGACTAAAAATCCATCAGCAGATGAATGGATTAAAGGTGTGGTGCATACACAATGGGATTTTATTTAGCTCTGAACAATAATGAACTTAGGACATTTTCAGGAAAATGATGGAATTGAGGATCCTTGTGTGACAGGAAATAAGCCAGGCTCAGAAAGACAAATATCTCATGTCTTCTCTCAGACGCAGAATCTAGATTTAAGAGAACATGATGATAGAAGAGAGATTCTTAAGATGAGAGAGCGCAGTGGGGGGAGACAGATGAGGATGAGGATGGCTATGGGAGAGCTGGATGGTATCCAAGTGCATCTCATATGCGTGGGAGAGCGCCATAATGAAGTCTTTGGAAAATTAATATATAGGAATAATTTTTTTAAGAAGAGTAAGTGGGCCAGATGGTGTTGGTACACACCTTTAATCCCAGCACTCAGGAGGCAGATCTCTGTGCGTTTGAGGCCAGCCTGGTCTCCAGAGCGAGATCCAGGACAGACACCAAAGCTACACAGAGAAACCCTGTCTTGAAAAACCAAAAAAATAAAAAAAGTAAAAAAAGCATGAGTGGCCTGTGACATACTCAGCTAGCTAAAGGCACCTTCCTCCAAGCCTTTCCTAGGTGGAAGGAGGGAACCAACCTCCACACACATGTCATGGCTCATGCACATACTCCCTCATGTTAACACCTACACAAAATACATACCATGTAATAAGCTGGGTGATGGTGATGCACACCTCTATCCCAGCACTCCGGAGGCAGAGGCAGAGGCAGGTGGAACTCTGAGTTTGAGACCAGCCTGGGCTACAGAGTGAGATCCAGGACAACAGGACTGCTACATAGAGAAATCTTGTCTCAGGGGAAAAAAAAAAACAAACCCATAATGTGATAAAGAATTTAAAGTTAAGCAAAGGGTTACTGCAGGCTCCTGCTTTCCACTTTTGAGTCTATTAGAAACACAAGGAAACAGAGACTCACTAAGGCTCATGGCTGCCACGAGGTAGCCTGACTTGTCCCCCTGAAGATGAATGGCCAACCAGTATGGCCCCTCCATGCAGGGGAATATTACTCAGCCTTAGGAAGGAAGGGAATTCTGATGCACACTGCTATGGCTCCATGCCACACAATGAAAACAACAACAACAACAATAATAATAATAATAATAATAATAAAGAGGGACAGATGTTGCATGATTCCACTTCTGTGGGTCATCTGGATGGACAAATTCATAGGGACAGGAAATAGAAAAGCTGTGGCCAGGGGTGTGGGAAGTAGGACTTTGTATGCCAGGTGCAAGAATTCTTTTTAGGATAAGCAAAGAGTTCTGGAGATGGGTGTTATTGTTGTTGTTGTTGTTTTACTTTTTGGGGACCCACCACCCACACCTACACCCACAAATAAACACACACGTAAAGGCTTATTCTTTCTTATGAATGCCCGACCTTAGCTTGGCTTGTTTCTAGCCAGCTTTTCTTAAATGATTCCATCTACCTTTTGCCTCTGGGCTTTTACCTTTCTCTATTTCTGTATATCTTTCCTTTCCTTCTTATTCCATGTCTGGCTGTGTGGTTGGGTGGCTTGCCCCCAGCATCCTCCTCTCATTTTCTCGTTCCTTCCCAGATTTCTCTAATTTATTCTCTGTGCCTGCCCGCCCCATTTCTGCCCTATCCTTTCTCCTGCCTTGCTATTGGCCATTCAGTTCTTTATTAGACCAATCATATGTTTTAAACAGGCAAAGTAACATAGCTTCACAGAGTTAAACAAATGCAGCATAAATAAATGTAACACATATTAAAATAATAGTCCACAACAGATGGGTGGTGGGGATGGGTCTGTAACATTCTAGATACAATTAATGACACTAATTGTATATTGAAAATGGTTAGGCAAGCGGTAGCATAGGCCTGTGATTCCAGGAGGATTGCAAGCTGGAGGCTAGCCTGCTCTCTACAGCTAGACCAGGATGATGATGATGATGATGATGATGATGATGATGATGATGATGATGATGATGGCGGCGGTGGTGGTGGTGGTGGTGATGGTGATGGTGATGATGGTGAGTAGGATTTGTATTAGTTATCTTCATTGCCATGACAAAAGACCCATCAAAGCCACTTACAGGAAGAGTTTGTTTGGGCTCAAAGTTCTAGATGACACATTCCATCACAGTGGGACGGTGTTGTGGCAGCAGGAGCGGAAGGTAGTTCATCACATCGCCTTCTCTGGCAGGAAGCAGAGAGAGGAATTTCACTACTCAGTTCATTTCTCATCTTTATGGCATCTATGATGCCAGCCCACAGATGGTGCCACTCACATTTATGATGGTTTTCTCATCTCAACAACTGCAGTCTAGACATACCCTCACAGTCCTCTCTAGAGGTCTGTTTCCTAGGCCTCTCTAGATCCTGTCAGGCTGATGATCAGTATTAACAATCAAATGGTTCCCTACAGACAGCTGTGTACACTTTCTGTCTATGAATGCCCTCATGACTGGAGAAACCAAGTCTTTCCTCCAAAATAGAGTGAGGGAGGCCACTGGAGCCTTCCATGCTTAGCTCTTCAGGTAGAACTTGTCACCCCCTCTTCCACAGTCCCTGTGAAGTGACTTGAAAGACACCACGTGCATCACCACTCGATTCCACGGCCTGCAGATACTGTGGAAATCTTGATTTTTATAGCATGGAGAAGCTCGAATTCATTCTTTCATACTAAGACCTGCCATTCATTGTTTACCTGCACTCAGCAAGTGTTTCCGCTTTGCCTTCAATGTCCCCTCCTGTTCTCCCAAGGTCACCTAGACACAGAGCTAACTGCTGACATTCCCGCAAATAAACGTCCGATTCTAGCCCAACCGCAGCTCCTGTTGACACTATTGGTCATTGAAAGAGAGGATTTCGTAAATCCTCAACTGGGGTCAATAGCTTCATGAGTAGGCTTCTTTTCTTCTAGAAAGACCCCCTTACCCTGGTATCAGATGAATCTCTCTCTTAGGAACAAGCAGCCAAAGTACTAAGATACACATTGACAAAGCAATGACAAGTAGATGGCACAGGCCCTGAGAAGGCCCCATCTTGAGAGTTTCTTTCTAGTCTTGGGGTTGGCTGTGGGGTTTTCTTCCTACACAAGCATCTCATTTGCTTGCTAAAGGTCAGGCCTGTCAGCAGACCTCTTCATTTACTGGAGTTACGATCTGCTTCACATTTGCTGGAAATCACTAGAGAGTTCCAATGATGTGTCAAGAGCCTTCAGCTGGTGGTCTCATGTTGTCTTGCAGGCAGAATCCCCTCAGGAAACACTCATCTTTGTCCAACAAGGAGGCCGGTGTTCATAGATCTGCCTCCATTGTCTGTGGGGTCTAACATGTATGGGACACGTGGTTTGGGTTTTGTTTTTAAAGGATCCTCTGGGGAGATGACTGTATATGTGCTGTGTAGTCATGAGGACCTGAGTTAAGGTTCTCAGACCCTTGTAAAGTTAGACATGGCAGTGTGCGCCTGTAATGCAGCACCGGGGAAGCAGAGGCAGGAGACTCCCAAGAGTGAAAGCCAATCCGCTCCCGGGTCAGTGAGACACTGTCGCAAACAGCAACTTAGAAAGCAGTTGAGGGGGCTGGAGACATGGCTCAGAGGTTAAGAGCACTGGCTGCTCTTCCAGAGGTCCTGAGTTCAATTCCCAGCAACCACATGGTGGCTCACAACATCTGTAATGAGATCTGGCGCCCTCTTCTGGCCTGCAGGGACACATGCAGGCAGAACACTGTATACATAGTAAATAAATAAATCTTTTTTAAAAAAAGCAATTGAGGAAGACACTCAGTGCCAGTCTCTAGTGTGCACTTGCACCACACATGCACACCCATAAAAGAATGATACAGAATGTCCCACAACCCGAGTGTGGAAAAACCTCACATTCTTCTAGAACAACTTCCCTTGCGGTTTTACTTTGCCTTCTAGGAGATTCTGCCTTTGCTCTCTTAATGGTTCTTCCGGGCTCCCACTAATGGCTGACTTTCCAGCTTCTCATTATGAATGCGAGGGGTTGACACACCCGGCACTTCAGCTGACGCTGTGAAATGCTGAGTGTGCGTGACGTCATTTCAGTCTGTCCTGGGAGTCAAAGGAATCTTTGGAATTAGAGAGTACTCCCCTCAAAATGTGCATCAGCTTGGACTGTACAGATATGTGCTTTTTAAAGTTTTTTTAAATGTCTGTGCATAGATATTTCTCCTGCATGCGTGTCAGTATACCACATATGTGCCTGGTGCCCCTGGAGGACAGAAGAGGCCATCAGATCTCCAGAAACTAGAGTTATTAGCCACCATGTGGGTGCAGGAAATTGAACCTGGTTCCTCTGGGAGAGCAGCCGGTGCTCTTAACCACTGAGCCATCTCTCCAGCCTCTTTTTATTTTAAATACATGCCTTTTTGTCCTTCCCTATAAAGTACATCAAAACTCCTGTGCTGGGTGGCATAGGTTGGGCCCCCCAATCGTTGCCTTGCGGTCACTGAATCCTGAGCTTCAGCTGCACAAAGCCAGCCCTGAATTCTTCCCTTCCACCCTCCAGGTCGTGGACTGGGTGAGCACCCCTGTGTAGGGTTGCTTATGAGTTTGTCACAAGGGTGGGTGTTGTTGTTTGCTTTTAAGTTAGATGTTATTAACCCAGCCCCTTTATAATCTTTCCATCAGCCTTTTTCACCCCGGCATGCTAGTGCATGACACACGCACGACGTCAACCGGGCACCTCTGAGGGCTGCTTATAAAAGTCCAGGAGAAAAGATAATGTGATAGTGTGCTGATATCCCGCAATCCGAGCCAAGGGTTGGATTTTCTTTGTGGGATCGGATATTGGTTTTGTGGTTTATTGATCTGGCAGAGTGACATCTGAAGGAACACCCAAGAACTTCACAACACCCCCTCCCTCCCCTTTTTTTAAACTTCCGTGTGTGCCTGGAAAAATCTACACTTAGAATCTCAAAGCCTGGAAGACAAAAGAGTTAGTGAATCATTTCCTCATGCTGGGCAGAACACACCAGGTTTAAAGCACTTTCCCTAAAAAGTGAGAATTGAGCCTGGTCTTGGGAAGAACCCCAGGCTGAGAGGCAGTTGAAGAGGAGGCTGCTGGGTAGGATGTCAAGGTCACAGGGCAGCAAGGGACCCCGCTCCTGCACCTGGCATTAAGGTTAGAGGGACCAGAATGCATCTGTGCCCAACTAATCACTTTCCCATTGGCCAGGGTCACTCTCAACACTGTGGCACAGTCAGCTGCTTGCCACTTGAGAGCATCTGCAGTGTGACCCCCCAGGAAACTCCTGTGAGTGATCTCGAGGTTCGAGACCCAGTGAACAGATGGTTCCTCTGGCAAATCAGGAGCCAGGGTGAAGTAATTGCCTGCTTCTCCTGAGGCTCCCCATACAGGTCCCCACAACAGACACTGCTGCCCCACCCAAGCTGCAACTGAGTTGAGCCAAGTGGAAAAGACACTAATCTGGTCTCTCCTGTTCTGTGGTGTTCCTTCACCCAATTTCTGTAGCCAAATATGTGAAGATGGTAAACTGTGGAGACCCTTGTCCTTTGAAAATGGTTTTGTTGGTTTTGAGACAGGTTTGCATGTGGTGCAGGTTGGCCTCAAATTCACAATGTAGCCAAGGATGTCCTTGAACCTCCTGGTAAAGCCTCCAGCCTTCCCGGTACTGGAGTTACAGATGTACACCACCACACCAGTTATGTTTGTTGCTGGCAATCAAACCAGGTCTTCATGCATGCTTGGCAAGGTCTCTACCAACTGAGCTATATTCCCAGACCAAACACCTTTTCTTTTCTTTTCTTTTTTCCAAACACTTTTTCTTAATCATACTGTATGTATGTATGTATGTATGTATGTATGTATGTATGTATGTATGTATGTATGTATTTAAACTCAGGGCTGCGGAGATGGTTCAGGAGTTAAGAGCACTTGTTGCTCTTTCAGAGGACCTGGGTTTGGTTCCCAGCACCCACACTGGGCAGTTCACAACTGCTTCATAAAACATTGGCCCGAATTTATCTAACTCCAGCTCCAAGGGTCTGATGCCTTCCTTTGGTCTCTATGGGTACTCACACACATGCTTGCACATGCATTCACATGTACACACACACACACACACACACACACACACACACACACACACAAAATACCTGAATAAAAATAAAATAAATCGGGGCTGGAGAGATGGCTCAGTGGTTAAGAGCACTGGCTGATCTTCCAGAGGTCCCAGATTCAATTCCCAGCTCACAATTGTCTGTAACTCCAGTTCCAGGGGATCTGACACCCTTACACAGACATACATGGAGGCAAACCACCAATGCTCATAAAATAAAAATAGATAAATCTTTAAAAAAATAAATTAAATATATATATATTTTGGTTTTTCGAGACACGGTTTCCCTGTATAGCTTTGTGCCTTTCCTGGAACTCACTTGGTAGCCCAGGCTGGCCTTGAACTCACAGAGATCCGCCTGGCTCTGCCTCCCAAGTGCTGGGATTAAAGGTGTGCATCACCACTGCCCAGCAATAAATATTTTAAAATACTTCATGGCCAGAGGGCCACCTTTAAGTATGAACTATACTGACTGTAAAGACATGTTCCCAGGCCTTTTCCAAGAAGTGATAAAAATTATGATTAAAGAGTAACCAGTCCAGGGAAGTGGTTCAGTGGGTAAGAGCAGTTGCTGCCAAGCCTGGTGACCTGAGTCTGGTTCTCTTACATGGTAGAAGGAGAGAACCTATTCCCATAAGTTGTCTCTGGTCTCCACACATCCACCATGGCACATACACAGCCTCCCACCCATCTACACACACACACACACACACACACACACACACACACACACACACACACACGATGTGATTTTAAAAAATTAAACTATACAAACTATACACAACCTGAGTTGCAACCTTTTAACCATTTTCCTTGTCCATGCAGTGGCATGCCCACATTATTGTGTCGGCCAAACTCAAGCTCCGCCTTCATCTTCTGAGGGGTTAGGATAATAGGTGTGTGCACCGTGCCTGGAGCAGATCAGTGTTGGAGTTTGTCTGGTTTGATTTCTGGTCCATGGCAGGTGCCCCGTTCTCTCATGCTTCTCCGAGCACTGATGTAAGGGAGGGAGGGAGGAACAGGTCTGAAGCCAACCGGTTGGTCCTGGTCCCCAGTGGGGCCAAGCAGAACGTGCTGTAGCTGTAGCAGTGTGTATCCAGGCCCGTGGTTTATGAAGCATTTGAATTTGTGATTTTTTTTTTTTCCTCATTTGATTCTTACTGTGCCCTATGAGGGGTTTTATTACTCTCATTTTGACGAGTGCAAAATAGGGCTGAGATACAAACATCCTGTTGGGGTTACAAAGCTAAGTCAGAGGCAGAATGAGGACACTTGCTCCATGCTTTCATCTTGACAACCAGGCACTTTCCATGGGGGAAACAATTATCACCTCTCTGGTGGCCCAGGCAATGCCTGGTCCCCAGGAAGGAAGGGTTTCTCCAGTAGCTTCCTTGGTGACCTGCGCTTCATCAGGCTTGGAACCACGCACACTTTTAGTCAGAGCCTGGTGCCTGACCAGCCACATCACCCCCAAGGCTTGGTATGGTACTGTAGGCTCATTTTAAATCCCAGCTGCTATAATTAGAGTCTACCACTCCCAACAAACAATTTTTTTTTCACTCTGATGTTGTGGGTCTTTATAATCCCATGTGCATTTAACAGTGATGGCAAATTTCAGGTCACATGCTAGAAGGGAGGGAATCCTAGCCAGAGTTCATAAACTTTCTGGTTTAAAAAAAAAAAAAAAAGTATTCACACTAGCCGTGGTAGCACATACCTATATTCTCAGCACAGGAGAATCAAGAATTCAAAGTCATCTTTGGCAATATATAGCTAGCCATATAGTTCATTCTAGGCCTGCCTGGGCTACATGAGATCCTGTCTAAATCCAAACAAAATAGAGACAGATATGATGGTGCATGCCTTTAATCCCAGCACACAGGAGGAGAAGAAGGCAGGTCTCTGTAAGTTTGTAGCCTGCCTGGTCTATATAGTGAATTCCAGACCAGCCAGAGCTACATAGCAAGACCCTGTTTTAAACAAGAATAACAACAACTCTACACATGCACAAAGAAAACAAAATAAGAAAGAAAACAGAAGAAAAACACACACACATACCCAAGGTGTTTCAAATGTTCAATACTCACATGTATATAGCAAGTGGATCCCATACCAGGTAGATAGCCACTAGCCGAGGCTAGACCAGGCTGAACTTGGAAAATAGAGCAAGGGCCTCCCAACTTTGGGAACCATACATACAAGCCTCTTAAAACCACTCCATGTGCCATAAACAAAAAAGAGGCCATAGGATGAGTGAACATGTTTGTGTTTCAATAAAACTTTCTTTGAAAGGAGATGTCAGCACATAATTTCCCAGGGATACAGCAGGGCATTCTACCTGGTGTCTTGGCTGTGCTGTGGAGTTACAGATGACAGCCATGGCCTCTGGCTTTTGAGAGTTGGTGAACATGCACCCTTGTTACACCCCCTCCCTGTGTGTAACGTAAGTGTTGGCATCACTTGGCACAAGGCTAGCAATGTGACTGATTCCTGGGGGCGGTTATCGGGACTGAATCTTTCCGGAGTTCTTCTAGTGGGTTCCATTAAGCCATTGCTCCGTCATGCTTTGTGGTTCACGTACTGAGAAAGGGAGAGGATGGAAGAAAGGGCTCATAAAAGGCATTAAGAGTTATATGAACAATACAAAGAACACAATTATATTAACATGTGCTTTCCCCTCTATTCACATAGCCATATATATATATATACACATGTATATGGTGGAGGGTGAGGATGGGGCAGGGAGGGAAAGAGAGGGGGAGAGCGAGCAGCCACAGCAGGACTCTGGCACACTTCGTGGATGGAAGGCTACATGACTGCATGCTCAGTTGGGTGGACAGCAACTTTTCTGCTTATGTTATGAGGCGTCCATCATCTTGACAGTAAAGGCTAGAGTAGGTTTAAATTCTAATTGCTCCCACGGGGCTCACAGGATCCTGTCTTGTCATCAGTGAATAAGGCCACCTGGAGGTGGTCATGCTTACTGTTCCTGCCTGACCCGTTGTGATTGGACTAGCGGAGAAAGAGAGAGGAGCCAGAAGGACACAGGTACTGGTTGATGGCATCTTCTTGGTTCTTTGGAGTGATGGACTTGGAAAGTGGTCCTTGTGGGCTTCTGAACTTAGCAGGCAGCTTGGAATTCTCTTGACCTAGAACTTGGGGTCTAATGTATCTTTAGGCAAAGGTACAATTGAGAATTCTATTTTTTGTTTGTTTGTTTGTTTTTCAAGACAGGGTTTCTTTGTGTAGCCTTGGTTGTCCTGGAACTTACTTTGTAGACCAGACTAGCCTCGAACTCACAGAGATCCACCTGGTGTGTGCCACCACCTGCTGGCTTTTCATTGGCATTCCATCGATAATTCCTGACCACACTTGGAATTTTTAGCTTTGGAGACTGATTTTAAATTTTATTTATTTGTTTCAAAATATCTTTGTGTATATCTGTGTATGTATGGTGTGTGTGTGCGCCTGTTTGTGTGTGCCAGGCTGCACATAGGGAGGTCAGAATAGAACCTGAGTGTCAGTCCCCACTCTTCCCCTTTATTGAGACAGGCTTTCCTGTTGTTTGCACCTTCACATACCATGCTAACTTCTGGGAAGTCTTTTATCTCTGCCTGTCATCTTCCATGGGGAGCTGACTTCAGGCCCTGGCAAACATTTTGCCCATTGAACCATCCCCCACCCCACTCCCCTTTCAAAGGCCCCGTCTCACTTTGCAGCTCTGGCTGCCTTGAACTGCTTAATCCTCCTGTCTCAGTGTCTTAGTCAGGACTCTATTGCTGCAGTGAAACACCATGACCAAAAGCAAGTTGGGGAGGAGAGCGTTTATTTGCCTTACACTCCTTTATCATTGCTTATCATCAAAGGAAGTCGAGACAGGAACTCAAACAGGGCAGGAACCAGGAGCAGGAGCTGATGCAGAGGCCATGGAGAGGTGTTGCTTACTGGCTTATTCCTCTAAGCTTGCTCATCCTGCTTTCTTATAGAACCCAGGACTGCCAGCCCAGGGATAGCACCACCCACAATGGGCTGGCCCCTCCCCTGTCAATCACTAATTAAGAAAATGCCCTACAGCCGGATCTTATGGAGGCAGTTTCTTAACTGAGGTTCTCTTCTCTCTTAGCTTGTGTCAAGGTGATATTAAACTGTCTAGCTTATTCAGCCTCCCATGTATTTGGATTGTAGCCATGGACCACCAATCCTAGTTGGACCTCTCTCTCTCTCTCTCTCTCTCTCTCTCTCTCTCTCTCTCACACACACACACACACACACACACACACACACACACACACACACACACAATGGCTTGAGGTTGAAGCACATTAAGTAAAACAATGGCATTCAGTCCTACAGTTAGGACACTGTGAGCCAATGACATCTTGGTTTCTCTAGGCGCATTCCACAGCTCTGCCTTGCCCCCTCCTCTGTGGCACCATCACATGTACAGTGCTGGGCTCAAATAGGAAAGATTTGGATCCCTGTGATGTTCCCGACCGTGGAGATAATTATTGGGGGTCACTCTTGAGATGATAGCTCACTCAGAGCCCCAGCCTGTAGCAGGGAGCTGCCTCTAATCCTGATTACTTGTAATGATGATTACCCAAACTCCGGAATTAGAACAATAGATTCTCCAGAGATGGAATCTAATTGCACTACTGTGCCATATGCATACAGGGAAGGCAACTTTGATCTTTCAGTTAGACATCTTCTTAAATAAATGGCAAAGGACTGAGGCATGGTTTCCTGTAAACCCCCTCCCCACCACACACATACACACACTTTAAATCACATTGAGGCCTAGATTTTTTTTTTTAAAGCAATCAACCTATTAAAGACAGGAGCTGGGGAGTTGGCTCAAACAGTGAAGTGTTTGCAGTGGGCCTATGTTTGATCCCCAGAACCAATGCACCAAAGCCAGACTCATCAACATGTGCTTGTAATCTCAGTGCTGGGAAGGGGGACAGAGCTGGCAGATCCCTCTGGCTCACAGGCTAGCAAGCCTAGTCTGTTTGGCAAGCTCTCGGCCAGGGAGAGAGCCTGTCCTAAAAATGGGGATGAACAATACCTAAGGAAAGACACCTGAGGCTCACCTGGCCTCCACATGCACATATACACACATGAATCAAGAAAACACTGACGTTCTTTGGCTTCTCTGGACTTCAGTTTCCTCATCGGCTGGTACCCACCTGGTTGGCTCATTGTGAGTATTAGAAACTAATGGCAAGCATCAGTCCGGGCTGATTGGCGGTCCATAAAGCTATGTGATGCCATTTCTGTGATCAGTTCTCAGCCTTGATGCCATCAGAACCCTGCTGCACATCTCTGGTTTTCAGCTTCCTCATCCAACATTAAATGTGTCTGGAAGTAGTGATCTGGGTATGGTGTCTTCGCTGACTTAGATGTGGGACTTTGCATGAGTGTGGAAAAAAGGGGAGGCCTCCGAAGCATTAAATCCCATAGCCTGGCACTATTTAGTCCCCCAAAGTCCCACTGAGCACCCTCACTATGCTGTACCATAGTGGTTTGGCCTTCAGTGTGCCCCTATGAGTAAGCTTCCCAACTCTTGCCCGGTAGTCAGCATGTCAAAGGTCTGGGTTGACCCCAGAGGTGGCTTTTCTTTTTAAGATTTCTCTTTTATTTATGTGTATATATGAATATATCTGCACAGACAGGCAGGTGCCCATGCAGGCCAGAAGAGTGTGTCAGGTCCCTTGGAGCTGGAGTTTAAGTGTTTGTGAACGGCCAGATGTGAGTGCTGGGAACTGAACCTCTGGGAAATGTTCTTAACTGCTGAGCCATCTTTCCAGCCCCTGGATGTGGTATTCTTACATGGTTCAAGAACTATCTGTCCCCTTCCTACAACTGTTTGCTGCTCATGTCTGAGAGTCAAAAGCAGAACTTGATGATAAAATGGTAACAGACTGCTTCTGGGTGGCCCTCTCTGATGACCATGCCCGCAGATCAGGCTTACTCTTCCTTGGAGGGGAGGAAGGGACAGACATGGAGCCCTTGTCCATCTGAATCTGGGCTTGAGTGTCCTGCTGTCCCCAACACCTGCAGGTTATCCCCCGACCCCCAATCTGACAGTCATCGTGAGCTCAGGCTGGTATCTGCCCTGGGCTGGCCCATGAGGAGCCACTGGAATGATCAATAAAGCCAGGCAGCTGGGTCGGCGCTGGCTGTGGTGAATCAGCTGCCCCTGCCTTGCCGGGATCCATCTCCTTGGAGCAGGAAGTGCTTGAGCTGTGCCCAGTCAGGCTGACTCGCGTCTGGCTAATGGCTTTTCTGTGTCACACATCGACCTTGGCACCCTACGTTTTTTTTTCTCCATGAGTGGGTCAGAGCTCCTAGAGACAGTGTGCTGGTAGATACAGCTCTTCTTATAGGTTTCCCGTGAGAGACCTTGGCAGGACTTTGAATGGCGGTGACGTCAGACCCGGCACTTCTTTTAAAACTTGAGGTAAAACCCACAGGACATGAAATTAACCGTTTAAACATTTTTATAAATGTATATTGACTTTATATAACATGGCATCTTCATGCATGTGTGTAATGCATTTTGATCATAATTATCTCCCATGATCCTCTCTTCCTCCCCTCTCCCCAGTTCCCCTTCTACCTTCATGTCCACGTGCCACCCTACACCCCCAAGCTTTTGGTAGTCCAAGTTTCATTTGGGCTGCATACAGGAGTGTAAGTTAGGGGTTATTTACATTGTAGAAAACATCTCTTCCTTCCCCTAGCAACCACTAACTAACTGTAGATGCTTGGAGGCGGGCATTGTGAGCTGACCTCCACCCCCCAGTGCTACAGATCAGGTCAGGGACTTGGGTGCACTAGGCACGTGATCAAGTTCCACTTTTACCTCCCAAATAATCCCTTTAGAGTGAACAGTCCAGCAGCAGCATCTAGTGTTTTCCTAAGGTGTATGTATCTATCACATCTACCCAGAACGTTTCATTACTTTGGACAGATTGTACTAGGGTGTGTGTGTGTGTGTGTGTGTGTGTGTGTGTGTGTGTGTGTGTGTGTGGTGTGTGTATGGTATGATGTGTATGTGTGTGTGTGTATGTGTGTGTGTGTGATGTGTGTATATGTGTGTGTATGTGGTATGTGTATATATGTGTGTATGGTATGTGTGTGTGTATGTGTTGTGTGTGGTGAAGTCAGAGTGAGGTCAACATCAAGTATCTCCCTCAATCTCTCTAGATTATTATTTTTAAATTTTATTATTATTATTATTATTATTATTATTATTATTATTATTATTATTCGTGTGTGTGCATGTGCCGTGACATGCATGTGGAGGTGGAAGGACAACTTCATGGAGTCAGTTTCCCTTTCTCACTTTCACTGGGTCCTGGGTTGGAACCTGGAAAGCCCAGCCTGTGTGGTGAGCACCTCCACCTGCTGGCCAACGGGCACCAGGGATCCCCCGTTTCCACCTCCCCACTTCGGGGAGTCCAGGTGCTTGCCGCCATGCTCAGCCTTTTCAGGGTTGCTGGGGGTCTACGCTCAGGACTTCATGCTTGTGTGCAAGCACTGTGTGACAGAGCCGCCCCCGGCCCTGTACCGCTTCCTTAGGCATGCCAGACAGAGTGGCCGCACTGGGGAGGTAAACCGAAGCCACTTACTGTCTCCTGAGAAAGCCTGGCGATCAGGACCAAAATCGGAGCATGAGCGAACGTTCTTTTTCGGAAGTTCTGGTGTGGGCGCATCTCCCTGAGCTCCATCTATGGCTTATTGTGGCCACCCACTCCTCACACAATCTTTTGATATCCCTGTTTGTATCTTCTCTAATTTCTCTTTTGTATAAGGACATCAGCCACCCTGGATAAAAGCCTATCCTAATGGCATCTTTTAAAATATGATCCTACCAAGAGATTTCAAGCTTTGAACTCCAGGAGGGGGAAACACTTCAATCCATAATACACATTAAGTGGTTTGAGCATTGACATTTCTTTCCTTTTTGTGGCTGCGTAATATTTCACTATCTGTGCTAATCGAGTTTTTAAACACCAAGTACAAACAGTTGCCGTTGACATCCGAACCTGCCTCAGCTGGTGTAAGGTGGACCATCGATCTCACAGGTATAGCTTCCTCACCCTTGCAGGACGTCCTTGTTAGTTTTGGGGAACCAAAAGTAAAAGCCATACTGGACAGAGGGGAAGCCAGGTCGAGCCTCTGACTTTCTGATTCATTTTTAAAAATGGGATCTCTCTCCTGGCTTCCTCTCTGCTCTCCCTGTTCTTATCTTATGCCTTCCCTCCCCACAAGTTCACAAACACACATTAAAAGCATTTTAAACACGGCTCATTCTGGACAGTACTGTGGCCAGATAGGAAGCATAACCCTTGGAGAAGATCCAGTCAACAGCCTGATTCGTTGTCATGGTTACTGGGCCTGGTCTCTTGAGCTGGCTGCAGACTCTCCGCCTCAGCATGAAGGAGGGACCTTGCAACAAGAGATCTCTCAGCTCTGGAACCAACCACGATGCTGACTCGAACATTTCAATGCCTCTTAAGTTAGCATAGATTCTTCTCTCTTTTGTGTACAGACAGGGGCTCTGCATCCCTGCTAGCCAGGGCCCCTTTAGGAATTTTGGGCCTCATTAGCTTGCCCAAACTTCAGGCCTTGGAGGTGGTGACTTTGTATGCTGGTTCATACTGAGTGTGTAAAGACCACAGCAGAGTCCTGACCCAAGCAAAAATGTCCCTCATACAAAAGTTATACCCCTCTCCTCCTACCCCATTCCCCTCACACAGAGTATGGCATCCAATTCATCCTGCCACATTGGAAATCTACCAGGGAAAAATACCTGCTGGCTTTGGGTTGTTTTTTGTTTGTTTGGTTTGTTTTGGTTTGAGTTGTTATTGTTGCTTCTAATTCTTCTTTTTCTTATTTATTTATTTGTTTGTTTGTTTATGTTTTTTGAGACAGGTTTTCTCTGTGTAGCTTTGTGCCTTTCCTGGATCTCACTCTGTTATTTTTTTTTAACGTACTAATTCTTTTGGTTCTGTGTGGGGTACAAGTGCCACAGCACGTGTGTAGAGGCCGGAGAACAGCTTGCCTGAGTTGGCTCTCTTTCTACCATGTGGATCTCAGAAACCAAACTCAGGGCGTCAGGCTTTGCAGCAGTGCTTTGTCTGCTGCGCTGAGCCGCCACCGCCGCCGCCGCCGCCGCCGCCACCTCACAGGTTCAGAGTTTTGAGAGAGGCAGGAGAGCCAGTTGGACAACTTGGGGATGAAGATAGGAAAGAAAACGCTTCAGTCCTGGATTGCTCCATGATACGATCATAGGCTTGACATGTGGCTTCTGAACTCCGGAAGGCCCCACACTGTTTGTACATTTGGGTGAAAATGATACAGACGTACCAAAGATATTTCTCAGTATGGCACAGGCTTCTGGAACTCAGGTTCCTAGTTGTGGGAGGTGGATATTTGGAGTCTTTTAAGCATCTAGGGGACTTAGCATTAGTGGCTCATGTAGGTGAATGGCTGAGGCACAATTGACAAGAGTTTCAGACCAGTGTGGGCTTGAGAAAGAGAAAGAGAGACAGACAGACAGACAGACTGAAAAACAATAATTCTTGTGTAGCAATAATGAAGCCCTGGGTTGAGTCCCCAGCACTGAATAAAACAGGCTTGGTGGCACTCGCCTGTAATCTTAGGACCTGGGAGTTCTCAGAGGCTGGAGCAGAAGTTTAATGTCACCCCTGGCTACATGGTGAGTTCGAGGCCATCTTGAACTTCATAAGATCTGTCTCAAGTTGGAGTGGGTGTGACAAAACCAGCCTTTCTCAGGATCCTGTCTAGAGAACTGCTCTTCTAGGCAGGAGAAGATGCAGGTGACAGTTAATCCCTGTGCCCAGAAATGCTGCCAATTAGCTAGAAAGCCAGGACAGAAATAACACACCCAGGCTGCCCTTGGCCAAGCCAAACAGAACACCTACTCCCTTTAACCCTGTATGACCAGAATGGAAAGCAGGGCAGACTCTAGTGCCCGGCTTCTGCACTCTCAGCATGGGCCTTCAAGACTGCCAGAGCCCCAGGGAGCACTTGGTATGGCTGCTTATATTATTCACAGGAACACCAGCTTCTGCATTCTGCTCACAGCCAATTCTCTGCCAAGCTCCAAGGACAGTCACCTTAGACCCAAATGATGGCTGGCTTTTCTCAGCAAAAGGTGCAGATGTGACTAGTTGCTGTGTGTCCTGTTGTTGGAGGACAGTGTTGGATCCATCAGAGGCAAGCTGGGGCTGACTCATCTCCGTTTCTCTGTTTGCTTCGCAGTACAAAATCGGACAACTGTATATGATCAGCAAACACAGTCATGAGCAGAGTGACCGGGGAGAAGGGGTGGAGGTCGTGCAGAATGAGCCCTTTGAGGACCCTCACCATGGCAATGGGCAGTTCACTGAGAAGCGAGTATATCTTAACAGGTAAGCCTCTCCCCACTGCCACCATGAGGGAAGATCACTGGAAAACCATTATGCCACCCTGACAGCTGCCAATATTACTGCTTCAAAACCAGAATCATCAGGAGGATGTGAAGCTTTTCTTGATGCTACCTTTGATGATGTAAGAGGAAATCTGATCCATCCCCAGGACAGTGTTAACTAGAGAGAAGACATGGCTGTGGCTTGATCTAGTAGAGGCCTGGACCTGGCAGCCCCTGGGGTCTTGATTATTAGGTTTTCCACCTACTGTCAGATGACTACCCAGGAGTCCCCAGAAAAAAACTAACCAAGTGACCAGAGCGATGCATGGTGGTGTGGCTAAGGTGGCTTCCATTTCCCCAAGAGACTTCACCTTCCCTGTGGCCATTATTTTCCTTTTGGACAAGTTATAAACCACCACTGACCCAGGCTATGTTTTGTGCTTTGCAAAATGTATTTTTAAATATCTTCTGTTTGCTTACTGCCAATGGCATAATTGGTAATTGGGACTTGTCCAGTCTCTCCCCATTCTGTATCCCCATCCAGCTGTTACTTTTCTGTCCAGTGCTTTTTCTGGGTCAGAGTATTTGTAGTGAATGGCTGGCTGCGTGCAATGCAAGTGTGAAGTCCCTGAGTTTGGAGCTTCAGCACCTCATGTGCCTGTCTTCCCGGTGCTGGGGAGGCAAAGTCAGGATTATTCCAGGATCTCACTGGCCAGCCAGTCTAGCCAGATCAGTGTGCTCTAGGTTCAGTGAGAGACTCTGTGTTCAAAAAATAGGTGGAGAGTAGTTGAAAAAGATGTCTCACATTGACTTTTTGCCTTCATGTACACACACAAACACAAAAAACACACAAAGAATATTTGTAGTTAGCTGGGCGGTGGTGGCACACTTGGGAGCCAGAAGCAGGCAGATCTCTGTGAGTTCGAGGCCAGCCTGGGCTACCAAGTGAGTTCCAGGAAAGGCACAAAGCTACACAGAGAAACCCTGTCTCAAAAAACCAAAAAAAAAAAAAAAAAGAAAAAGAAAAAGAAAAGAATATTTGTAATCGTATATGAAATATATTTTATTGAAATTAACTGCTCAGCAAATAAGCCTTGAATTGGCTTTTCCACGGTATATTTACACACACACACACACACACACACACACACACACACACACACACACACACACACGAGCCCACCACTGACGTGTCCTCTGGCTCATTTGTGACTGTGGAGAAACATTTCTGACAACTAGCTGGACCACTCCCCCACCGACTCACTGGCCTCTGTGAATGTTCCCCTATCCTCAGTGCCTTGAATGTGCTCATCATCTTCTGAGTGAGGGCCACATTTAGAGATGTCACTCTCCCAAAGGCTGAACTAGACTTCTGTCACAAGAGACTTCGACTCTCATCAGCAGAGTGCATGGATGTCTTCCTATCCAGTACCTTGACAGTGAAGGCCCTGGGCTTTCAACAGCCTGGGCATACAATACCAGGGAATTCTTGAGTCAGGCTGATGTGCAAATGGGATGGACCCCAATCATCTGGAATCTGTGAGTTCTGTGATTTAGAAGCAGTTCAAGCCCCAGCCAGGTGTTTATCTGCTGAAGTCACTGGGCCCTGGGTATGGCTAGAGACAGATTTCTAGATATTCTGCTCCGGTCCTCTTAGTGTGGAGGGTTTCAAACACACAGGAGCAGGTGCCCCTAAGGAATCACGTCCAAGGAGCAAGAAGTGAAGAACATTCAGGAAAACAGAAACTATGGAAAATTCCATTTTTCAGCTACATTTGCATTTTTGCTTAAGTTATTGCCTGGGGACTGTTCTCTATGCACCCAAATCAAGAAAAGTGTTAGAAACTTTATAACTCTTGCTGAAGCAGAAGAAGTCCCCAGCTGTCTGTCATGTCTGTTTTCTCTATCAAAATATATGATATTTATTTTAAAGGAGAGGGAAATGCGTTATAAATAGAATATGTGCACTTCCAGTAATAGTAACTGGAAAGATTAGTGTTGACCCTCCCCCACTTCCTATGACAAACACAGGATGAAATATAACAATATAAAGCCAAGCTTAAAACAAAGGAAGGGAGGTCCTTAGGCCCTAGAATTAGAAGGGAACCTGAACCATGGGAAAAGGACCAGCAAGCAAAAGCCCTGAGAGCTGGGAGAAATCAGGACCACTGTAGTCCCTGGCATCTGGGTGTAGGGGTATTGTACCCATACAGGGATGGGAAATGTAGCCCCAGGCCTACACAAATGGGGAGCTGGAACTGAGAATCAGGTATATGTACTGGTTCATTGCAATTGAAGGCTGAGAGACTCAAACTGAAGAGATGGCTTGGGGTTAAAAGGACACCATAATTCGCTTCCCAATACCCATGTCAGGTGGTTCATAACCTAGGGTCACCCCTCCTCCTCCTTCCATGGCCATCTGCACCTGCATGCACATATAAACACACATGCTTAAAAATAACAGTTAGGGTTGGGGATTTAGCTCAGTGGTAGAGCACTTGCCTAGCAAGTGCAAGGCCCTGGGTTTGATCCCCAGCTCAAAAAAAAAAAATTAAAGTCTTTTAAAGAAAGAAAGAGCGACTCACAGAGATACTTCCACAGAGGTGAATCTGAAGAAAAAAGAAGGGCCTATAGAAGACATTGGTAAACACGTGGGCAGAACTGACTGAGCACAGAATGCTGTAAAGGCACAAGCAATGACTAGTTGTGGCATATTTGTAGCATCAAAACAATAGATAATAATAGAGGATTGAAGAGCCCTTATTATAACGAAGAAAATACTCCAAGGTGCTAAGGTGATTTAGGGATGCAAGAGAGATGTTGATTATTTTTGTTCAGTTTTTGTTGTTGTTTGTTTTTTGAGACAAGTTTTCTCTGTGTAGCCCTGGCTTTCCTGGAACTCACTCTGTAGACCAGGCTGACCTTGAACTCACAGAGAGCCACCTGCCTCTGCCTCCCAAGTGCTGGGATTAAAGGCATGCACCAACACTGCCTGGCTCTTTATTTTTTGAGGCAAAGTCTTACCATATAGACTTGGCTGGCTTTGAACTCACAGATCCGCCTGCCTCTGCCTCCCGAATGCTGGGATTAAAGACATAGAGATATAAAGGCTGCCACACCCAGCCTTCTTTTCTTTTTTAAGGCAAGTATAAATATTCAAAATGTAAAAGTAACCTCCAGAGGAATGGTAAAGTGTTGAGTAACTTCTAAGGGAACACGTGATCAGTTCATAGGTGTAGGTATAATGAAAGTCTAATTTTGATGGCAAAATAAGCTGAAATGTCCAGTCCCTTCTCCAGTCACCCTTGCTGCTAGGGATGGTACTGTGTGACCTAGTTGTACTCAACAAGGCATCAGATTTTTATCTATAATAAGATGAGACAGATGTTCAAGGCCTCTTTTTTCGGTTCAAGAGGGCAAAGGATCTGCTTTTGAGAAAGGGGAAGGGAGTTCCCGGATCATGTTGTCCTAGTTGGGTGATGCAAGGCCACACTGTTATGAGAGAGGACAGTTACATGGATGATTTCCCTGTCAGTGCTTTGTTGATGGTATTATAATAGAGTGCTCTCCAGGAACAAAAACAAACAACAAGGCGGGGGTGGAGAGAGACTACTGGGAGAGAATGATTGCTGCCCGACTCCTAAGTGTTGCTAATAGGAGTGAACAATAGCAGCACTGGACAGTAATAGTACAAGAGGAGCACCTTAATGATAAGCGTTTGCCTAGCACATGCAAGGCCCTGGGTTCTGTCCCCAGAAGTACCAATAAAAATATTCATACACGTGAGTCTCGGGCATAAACAAAAGTTCGATACAATACATATGCAAGTCAAGTCTCTCAGGAAATAATAATAAACCATCAACCAGATTTATTCCTGAGATCCATTCTATTCACATTACATAAATCTTCCTGTGTACTTTTCTGCAGTAAAGCTGAGAACAGCGTAAGGATTCTTGCCGCCCTGTGGGAAAGGTACTAGTCAGTGAGTGTGATAGACCCAGAAAGGAAGACTGGGGGGTGAGTCTCCATGGTAGTGTGCTTGCCTGCTGCCACGGTTCATTTTGTCAACTTGACATGGTCAGGAATCCCCTGGGAAGGGGGTCTCCAATGAGGGGTTGTCTAGAGTGGGCTGGCCTGCGAATGTGTCTGTCTGTGGGGAACTGTCTTGATTGTGTTAATTGATGTGGAAGACCCAGCTCACTCTGGGAAGTACCATTCCCTAGGCAGGGGACCCTGGATGTTAGAAGAGTGGAGATCCAGAGCTGAGTGCAAGCTTGCATCATTCATTCTCTCTGTTCTTGACTGGGGCATGACTAGCTATTTCAAGTTCCTGCCAACTTGATGTCTCCTGTGATGATGGACTGTTACCTGGAGATGTGAGCACACATGCAATAGAAAGAAAAAAAAACTAAATTATCAGTTATAAACAATCAACTAATGAGAATTAAAGACATTGTACATAGTTATTAAGATCAACATAAGAAATCAATAACGTGACTGTGTGTAAATTCCTATGTAAGAATCAACAGCATCGCTGAGGGTTTAGTTCAGTGGTAGAGCGCTTGTCTAGCAAGCGAAAGGCCCTGGGTTCAATCCTCAGCTCCAAAACAACAACAACAACAACAACAACAACAACAACAACAAAAAAGCAAAGAATCAACAGCATCATAATACTTATCATATCATGCTTTATCCATGTAGGTCATAAAAGGGCAGAATACCTGTAAGGACTTAATGTTAAAAAAAAATCCACTCACAATAGAAAGAAACTTAGAGGTACTTGGTTACAAATCACTTAGTTATAAATCTGTAGGCTTTGCAAATTCAAACCAGGCATGGGTGGTATACACCAATGATCCCAGCACTTTGGGTGACGGCAGGAGAATCAGAAATTCAAGGTCACCATCTACTACATAGCCCATGCTTGTAAGACAAGTCATCTCCCTAGCCCCAAATGCTTGGTTTTAAACAGAGCTATCATGAGACATTACTGAGGATCTACTGCTCTGTGTAACAACCCTATCTGTCCTGGAACTTACTCTGCAGGCCAGGGTGGCCTCACACTCAGAGATCTGACTGCCTCTGTTTCCTGAGTGCTGGGATTAAACATGTGTGCCACCACGCCTGGGCTGAATCTACTACTCAATGTATGATGTTACACTGATTGGATTCTCAATCAGCAATACAACCAAACCTCTAGTTCACTGCATACATGCAAAAATAAATTATAGATCAATGAAATCCCCAAATGTGGAAAAAATGGAGAAAAAATAAACATCTTTTATTATTAGCAGAGTAGGATAGACCTAATAAGACATAAAGACATGTACAGATGATAATGGGTGGGTTTTTTTGTTTGTTTTTTGTTTTTTGTTTTTTGTTTTTGTTTTGGGTTTGGGTTTTCGAGATAGGGTTTCTCTGTAGCTTTGGAGCCTGTCCTGGACTAGCTCTGTAGACCAGACTGGCCTCAAACTCACAGAGATCCACCTGCCTCTGCCTCCTGAGTGCTGGGATTACAGGCGTGTACCACCACTACCCAGCTGATAATGTTTTTACATAGCAGATTCTGGTACTTAAATAAATAAATAGAAGCTCTTTCAATGGAAGATTTTAAAAGATTTATTTCATTTGTGTGTGTGTGTGTGTGTGTGTGTGTGTGTGTGTGTGTGTGTATGCACATGAGTGCAGTTCCCATGGAGTCCAGAAGAGGGCATCAGATTCAGATTCCCAGTGCTAGAATTAAAGGTGGTTGTGAGCTGCTTTAGGCTGGGAATTGGACTTGGGTCCTCTGCAAGAGCACTATGTGTTCTTGGTCTCTGAGCCATCTTTTCAGCCCATTTGGAAGTTGAGAAAAGGGTTGGAAATGCGCCTCGGAGAAGTGGAAGTGGGAGCAGTATATACATGAAAAACACTCACCTCATCGGGAGGCAATAAAACAGATTAAAACAAGAACATCTCTTTTTACACACATCAGAGTGATAAAAATTAAAGTCTGATGAGTCTAGAGATTAACAAGGATGTGAGAAAACAACTCCCTTCCAATGCTGGAGGGAGCTATAAACTGATATCACCTCTTTACAGAGTCATTGGCAGTAATAGGGGAAGTTGAAAATATGTACGTCTTCCATTTACCAATTCTATCTCAGGGTGGAACCCTCACAGAATGACTACAGCATTGTGCCCAAGAGACAGGCACCACGAGATGCATTCCAACACTGACTGCAATGGAAAAAATACTAAAACAACCCAGGTATCTTCACTGGAAATACCTTGTGTTATAGTCACATGATGGAATATTTCCACTGTGGTTTTAGCTTAATGAAACAGATTTACTCTGACAAATTTCATAAAGTGCAATAGGCAAGCCATAGGAAAAAGAACAGGAAAAAAAAAGTCTGGTTAAGTATCTAGATGGTATCCTTATCATAATTTTGAGAAATTCACAGCTAGGAACGATTGGATTATGAGTCTAAAATTCTCAGTGAGAAACTTCAATCAGAAGAACTTATCATTTGGAATGAAGGATCGTCTTCCAAGATTAAATTAGACAGGGACATGTAACAGTTGTATCTTTGGGTGCCCAATTACCATTTATATGAGAATGGAGTGAAGGGCCAGGGAGGTGGCTCAGTAAGTAAAGGTATCAGCAATGCAAGCCTGATGACCCAAGTTAAAAAAAAAAAAAAAAAAAAAAGTGCTCCAGTGATATAGTCCGTTAGCATGTGGTGCTTAATACAGAGAGGAAATGAAAATGCTAGATGCCATGGTGTACATCTGTAATCCCAGAACAGCTCCAGTGAGCGGGAAGCAGAGAAAGGAGAATCACCTGGAATCTCACAGGGCCAGCTTGCCTGGAGTTTGTAAAGCAGCCGCAAAATGTGAGAAGTCCTGCCTTCCTACAGTGGAATGTGAGACCTGATTCCTGTTCATGACAGTGTGCACTCCCACACATGTGTACACATTCACACAGTAAATAAACAAAAAGAATGGGGGAGAAGAGTGTAGCTTTTTAATGGTATATTTGAAAATAAAATAGTGTTTTGAGCTGCTAATTCAATAAGAAGAAATTATGCATATGTATATACACATAAAATAATGACTGTGTGTATCTGTACATTTATGCATGTATGCAATAGACATAGAGTGAAGGTTCATAGCTACCAGCAACAGAAGCGAAGTCTGTTGTAGGCAGAAAGAACACCTGGTGAAAGGACCTCAGGGACCCACAGAATTTTCTGGAGTCATATGAAAGGGCAGGCATCAAGCTCCAGGAAGGGTCACAAACCCAGGATGGCATTGGCCTTTAAGCAGAACCCAAGCGTTTCTTCTGCTGCCTACCCTACCCCGGCTGCCTCCAGCCATCACTACCACAGTTGCTATGGGTGACCTCCAACTGTTCCTTCTCTCTGTCCCTTGTTCCAAACCCCAAACATTGTCATGTGCAGACTGTAGATTAGCTAGCTGGATAGACACAGAATCATTTCATATGACATGAAGTAGAAGGGGCCATTAAAGGGTAGGAAGAAGTCTAAAAGGTGGGTATGTAAAACAGGGCAACAAGGGAAGAGAGATGATATGGTTTCACTCCTGGGAATCTCTGTTTAAGGGTGTGTGTGTGTGTGTGTGTGTGTGTGTGTGTGTGTGTGTGTGTGTGTGACAGAGAGAGAGAGAGAGAGAGAGAGAGAGAGAGAGAGAGAGAGAAGACTATTTGAGAGGATAAAGGAAACCAATCAGGGGAGGGAGGATTGGAGAGGGTGATGGTAGGTGAACATGAGCAAGGACCAGTGATATATGTGAGTATGAAAATGTCATAATGAAATTTGCTATTTTGTACACTGTCTAAAAATCCCCAACACAAGCATGCCATCGTGTCTCTAGATCTAACCCTGACAACCGGTGTGTAGGTAGAGAAATTTCCAAAGTGACTGTTTTCCAACATAGCTCAGCCACTTTATGTTCTAAGCAGTGACCCATGAGGATACCACTTTCTCCACACAACGATTTGGCCACACTTGCTGTCTGTCTTTTGGGGCACAGTCATTCCAGTGGGTACCTTCTTGTGAATTTTTAAAAACATTTTATGTTATTTTTAAAATAATTTTAATTTTAAAATCCGTGTGTGTGTGTGTGTGTGTGTGTGTGTGTGTGTGTGTGTGTGTGTTTGTTTGTGTTATCAGTCATCCTGTTCTATCACTCTCCACCTTATTCCCTTGAGACAGGGTCTCTCACTGAACCTGTAGCTGGGCTGTCTGTGCCCCCATCCCCCTGCATAGGGTTATGCAACCATGCTCAGCTTTTAACAAGGGTTCAGGGGATTTGAACTCAGGTCCTCATGCTTCTTTAACAAGTGCTTCTGCCCACTGAACCATTTCCCTACTCTTCGTTTCTTCTTGTGGTTTTGGTTTGCAAGTCTCTAATAACCACAATGTCAGCCGTCTCTTTACACACTGTTTAGAAGAGCATCTTTCTAGTTGAGGACTTTGCCAGTTTTTTAATCGTGCGTGATGTCCCTCTAAAGTACCATTTATCTTTTAGTAGTCCCTTCTCACTTCCCAGGGACTGTGAGATTCCTCCATGCTCCAGCCCCCTCACTTAGGCAGGTACCATGTTGGGTGGGCCTTACATTCTAGTGGCACCTGATGCATTTGGTGTGCTGGGTATGGTAGGTACAACGCATCAGTCCTTCACACAGTACACTTACTGGATCCCCGTGGGCCTTAGATCCAGTTCATTTAACCGAGTAGGTGACATTTCTTGGCTCACCTTCAAAATTCCTACTTGTAGTTAGAATTTTCCTGCCTGGCCCACAGTCAGGACAAATCTCTCTTACTCGCCAGGCCCACAGTCACTCAGACCCAAACAAGTAAACACACAGAGACTTATATTGTTTACAAACTATATGGTCGTGGCAGGCTTCTTGTTATCTAGTTCTTCTATCTTAAATTAATCCATTTCTATTAATCTATACTTTGCCACCTGGTTCATGGCTTGCCTGTACCTTACATCTTCCTTGTCATGGCAGTGGCTGGCAGTGTCTCTCTACCCAGCCTTCCACTTCCCGGCATTCTCTTCTCTCTTGTCCCGCCTATACTTCCTGCCTGGCCACTGGCCAAACAGCATTTTATTTATACAGAGAGATATCCACAGCACTTTCTTGCAACTGGTATCCAGAGAAAGGAGGCAAAATATTAATCAGGCTCTGGAATAGTGATTATAAATTGAACTGTCACCTGGTAACAGAGGAAGATGAGTGTGATGCTTAATAGTGACTGTCACCTTAGGGTCACCTGTGGGTGATTGTCTGGACTGGGTTGACCTCTGAGCATCTTTATAAAGGATTTGGATGAGGTTAATTGACTTGGGAAGACGAGCCCTGTGTGTGGCTGCGGTCCCAGACTGTATGAAGAGGAGAAAGTGACTGGACACAGCCTTTGTCACCCTCTTCCTGCTAACTTCGGAGGCAATGTGTCCAGCAACCTTGGGTTCCTGCCACCTAGACTTCTCCACTGTAATGGACACTTGAGCTGTGAGCCCAGTTAAGCCCTCACTCCCTTAAGTTTGATTTTTACCCCCACGAGACAGGGTCTCTCTGTGTATCCCTGGCTGTCCTGGAACTCTGTACATGAGGCTGGCCTCAAACTTACTGAGATCTGCCTGCCTCTGCCTCCCAAGTGCTGGGATTAAAGGAGTGAGCCGTCACTGCCAACTACTGGTGTTTGTCACAGCGATGAGGTGCATCCCTAGCATGTCCTTTGACCCAACTTTTCCTTTGACTTCCTTCAGTGGATCTTCCCACAGCAGCCCAGGAGTGGAGAGAGGGGAGCTGAGGAACGGATTGGCACCGGAGGAAAAGAAGCCTCTATTTTTAGCCTTGTTTTTCAGTCATGACGTGTCGTGTTCTCCACCATCATGGCTGTGGGATTAATTAGGTCATGCTGGCATCTGTCAGTCAGGAGACTCACCAGCTTCCAGTGGCGATCCCATTGCCTGCTTGATGCGATGTGCATGAAGACAGCCATGTTCTTCCTGCCACGTGGCCCTTACTGTCCCCCAAGTTCTCCCCCAGCCTCCAGTGGCTTGTGTAGGAGAGGGATTCTAGAAGTCCTTTGTCATCCAGAGAGCACGGTCACCATCTGGTCCCTTCACTTAGCAGTAACTCGCTGCGATGGCTCAGGTGTCTCTTTCACATTTCCCTTTCCTATCCAACCTCTTCTAGATCTGCTGAGAAAACTATGGCTGTCTCCCAGGTCATCCTTGGGGGCAGCTCTGTGCCCAAGGTTCCTGTAGCTTTGTGAGAGCCCACTGCCCTGGTAACAGGTAATAGAGAAAGTGTTCCACTCATAGGGCAAGACCTAATTGCCTATCCCCATGTATTTTCAGAGAATCTTCGTGGTCATTATTGACTTCTAGGTACACAGAGAAGATCCTCATTCATTAAAGAATAATTTGGGGGCCTGAAGAGATGGCTCTATGGGTAACAGTGTTTGTTACAGGAGCTGAGTTTAGGTTCCAGCACCCATTAAAAAACCCAGATATGGCTGTGCACCTGTGTAACTCCAGTGGCACTGGCATTGAAACAGGGTCATCGCTGGGACTTGCTGGCCACGGCCAAGCTGAAGTTCAGTGAGAGACACTGTCTCAAGGAATACGGTAGAGAGTGATACAGCAGGACACCCAACACCCTCCTCTGACTTCCACATAGGTATGTACACAGTTGTACACTCGTGTGCGTATACACCATGCTCACAATAAGTAAATTAATAGTTTGGGACCTGTAGATATAGCTCAGTAGTAAAGCTACTTACATATCATGCCAAGATCCTGGGTTCAGCTCCAGCACTGCAAACACACATATGCATACACACACACACACACACACACACACACACACACTCACACACACACTCACACACACACACACACACACACGGTAATTAGTACCATTCTCTATGCTAGGGTTGCAGTGCCATGGACAAAAGAAAGGTCCCTGCCCTGGTGGGACTTGGATTCTAGGGAATGACAGAGAGTATACTGTAAGTGTAATAGATGAGAGTATTACTTTAGATTCTATGCTTTATATGCCACATATAAATAATTATATGACATAATCAATATAGGGAGTGTATACATCGATGCATCATACCTATGTATATTTACATATATAGAAAGCAAGAGAGAGAAAGCCATGGAAAAATACTGTTGTATGTGAGAGACTTCCTCCTTACCTGCCTTCCAGCGCCTGCTGTTTCACCCTGTCCCCATCTCAGTGCTTTAGAACATGGCAGAAGGACAGCTGATGCTTACCCGCTTCCCTTCCATCCCTGCCAACTTCTCCCCTGATGTCCCAGCAGGCATGAGACCAGGAAGGAGGTTTTCCACCCTGGATTTATCTAACCCTTCAAGATGCTGCTGATGTGAGCAGTTGGCACGTTGGAGCCAGCAGCCTGCTGATGATCTGATGACAAGGCCTAACTCTGTTCCAGCAGAGGCTTCCAAAAGCCTGTGCCAGGCTAGCCCCTCTCCCTACATCCGGTGCAAAGTCTCATTAAAGGGAGGGCGGTGTCTGTTCAAATTCAGGGACCTGGGGCCCTGCCCAGCTTCTGCTTGTGAAGTCAAGGCAACCCTGCCTTGCACAAGGGATAGAATAGAGCTCTGGGCTGCAAACTCTGCTTGCCTGGGCTGCCAAATAACCTGCCCAGGAAGAGCACAAAAGAGGGCCTGGAAGGTGGCGCATGGGGTCAAGCATTTGCTGCTGGACTGAGGACATGGGTTCAGATCCCCTGAACACATGTAAAAAACAGACACAGTAGCAGACTTGTTGGCAATCTTAGCCATATTATGGCAAGATGGGAGGTGGAGACAGAATCCGCAGATGCTTTGGGGCCAACTTGCCTGGTGTACTCGGCAGTGAACAGGAGAGGGAGGGAATGGGTGAGGCTGGAGAAGAAACAGAGAGACCTGGCTGTCATTATGTGTCCAAGTGGACAGAAGCTGCCAGTTATTCACTAATAATTGCCAGGAGCTAAGTTTCAATACACAGAGGAAATAGAAGGTAAGGGTCCCGTTTAAAATGAACTCCTCTCCTGGTTTCTGTATAGCCATGGTGCTGAAAGTGACAGGGTGTGTGTGTGTGCGAGGCTGAAAATACTTTCTTACCAGAACTTTCTCCTGTGAATGTTCAAGTCCAAGATTTCTAGTTAAGACTGATTTCTGACCTGAGCTGAGAAAATAAAATGAGTTTCCATTTAAACCACATTTTGCCCCAATGATGTTCAGTGTGGCCTGGAAAAATCGCAAGTGAGTATGCACTTTAGTGTTAGATGCCAGGGTGACTTTCAGATAACCAGGATTGGAAAACACCAGAAGCTTCTCATGGAGTGACAGTAAACACCCTCTCTTCACCTGAGGCTGGTTCTAAACCCATCTAATGATCAGGGCAGCTGTGACTTAGGTACCATGGCGACTGGGAGAGATAAGGGAGCCAAGTCTTGCAGTTTTCCCAGGACTGAAGAATTAATCTTGACATGTGGAAATTTCAGTGCTAAACAAAATGGCCCTGGGTAAGCCAGGACAAGATGGCTACCTGGCTATGTCATTAGTGTATGCATAAGAGTAAGAAATCAGGCATCTTCGGGGTTCAAGAGAGAGGTCAGTTAGTTGGTAAAGTACTCGAGGACCTAAGTTTGATTCCCAGAACCCACATTTAAAAACAAATGAATACTTTTTTTTTTTTTTTAAAGGGATTTGGGCTGGGCAGTGGTGGCACATGCCTTTAATCCCAGCACTTGGGAGGCAGAGGCAGGAGGATCTCTGTGAGTTTGAGGCCAGCCTGATCTACAGAGAGTTTCAGGAAAGGCGCAAAGCTACACAGAGAAACTCTATCTTGGAACACACACACACACACACACACACACACACACACACACACACACACGCAAAAAAAGGGATTTGGAGAGGTGGCTCAGTGGTTAAGAGCACATATTGCTCTTGCAGAAAACCTGGGTCCAATTCCCAGCACACACATGGTGGTTTACAACCATCCATAACTCTCCACTGTTGGGAAGGTGGGAGGAAGTAGATTCCTGGAGCTTGCTGGAAAACCTAAAAGGTTCAAAGAAGACTCTGTCTCAAAAGAAAGGTGGACAGTACCAAAGGAAGGGAAACCCAGGTATTCTCTGGCTTCCACACACGCATGTGCATATGAGGGGATGGGAGGTGTTAAAGTCTGAGAGGAGCGTGGACATCTGAGGATTGTGAATCACCCACACCAGCACATTTTCACATTCAAGGGCATAGTGTTGCTAGGACTCTGAGCTGTTCAGATGGACCCTTATGTGGACCAGACTTGATTCAGACACTCGGCCTTCCTCGAAATGAGCCCCTTATTTCACATCTGCTAGTGACTTTGAGTGACAGGCTTTCTTTCAGAATTGTGGGCTGTGTGACAGTGTACATCATTTCATTGACAACAGTGGCAGGGACTAAGTTAATTCCATTTCCCTTTTCAGGTCCTGCTAAATCATTGCTGCAGGGAAAAATAAATTTCCCTTTCTCAGACCAAAATGATTCAAATCATGGTGTGTTCTGGGGAAGCTGGAGGCAGAAAGAGGGTCTGTTAGCAGCCTTAACAGTACTTAAGTAGCATCGTATTAGTTGGCTGTCCGTCACCACTCTCAAATACCCGAGGTAATGAACTTGTAGAGAAAAGGTTTGTGGTGGCACACAGTGTTACAGGTTCTGGAACACGACCGGGTATGCCAGTCATCTGTGGAGGTGCCAAGTGTCAACAGGGTGGAGACGGCATATGTCAGAAGAAAATCACTTCATGTCCAGGAACTAAAAGAGGAAGAGAGAGCTGGGGTTTCACACTCCCCTGCCCCAAAGGCTTGCCCCTAGTGACATAACTTCCTCTCACCAAACCCCTTTTCCAAAAGATTCTGACTTTTTCCAATAACACAACCCGTAGGGCCAAGCCTTCAGGCCTTTGGGCCTTTCTTGTCTGTCTTAGTTTTTCTTGTGTCGCCATGGTAAAATGCCCTAACAGAGGCAATTTGAGAAAGAGTTGACAGGGTCGGGGATTTAGCTCAGTGGTAGAGCGCTTGCCCAGGGTCCGGTCCTCAGCTCCGGAAGAAAAAAGAAAAAAGAGTTTACTCTGGCTCACAGTCCAAAATACAGTCCATCATGGTGGGTGAGTCAAGGCAGCGGGGACTTGAAGCATCTGGCCACATCTAATGCACAATGGGGAGCAGAAAACGATGAATGCAAGCTGATGCCAGGTAGGGAATGGTGCCACCCACAGCGGGCAAGTCTTTCCATCTTGTCTAATGTGATCAAGGAAATCCCCTATAGGCATGCCCAGAGACTGTTTTCCAGGGTAATTCTAGAGTCCTCAAGTTGACAACACTAACCGACATCCAGACTGTGACAAACCTATCTCAGAGCTTGTTACAAGTGCCCCCTGCTTTAACCTGGTGAATGACTTACACCAGGATCTTCTTCCTGGATTGAAGGAGAATGGTGACATGAAATTAACCGTATCTTGGCTAAATGATTATTTGTTTTTAGTGCGCTAACTTACATATATATAAATGAAATCATTGGTTATGCTGCTCCCTGGATTGTATGAGTTTTTGGGTGGACATCAAAAATTAAAATTATAAGCCAGGCAGTGGTGGCACACACTTTTAATCCCAGCACTCGAGAAGCAGAGGCAGGTGATCTCAGTGAGTTCAAGGCCAGCCTGGTCTACACAGTGAGATCCAGGTCAGGCAGGACTGTTACACAGAGAAATCCTGTCTCAAATAAATAAAATTAATAAAATTGTAGACTTTGGAGTCCTGGAATTAGGCAGTCTCAATGAGGATGGAAGCTTGCCGGTGGTTTTCTCTTCCTACCAGAAGATGATGGATGAGTTATGTGGACTGCCCTGGCGTGCTTCATGGAGGAGCACCCCAGTAGATTAGGGGAGACGTGAAGGGAACATGGAAGCATTCCCTACAAGAGGGGAGTGCGCTCTGAGACTGTGGGAGATGCACATACTTGTCGACGCTGCAGAGTTCTTTGCTCCAACCCTGTGCATGAGAAACACAAGAAGGGTACTGAGACTGTAGCTCAGATGGCTGAATGCCTGTCTAGCATGCACAAAGCCTGGGTTTGATCCCCAGCCACACGTAAACCAGGTATGGAAGTACATCCCTGCAGCCCTATCCTAGCACACCAGATGTAGAGGTAGGAAAATCAGAAGTTCAAGGTCATCTTGGACTAGATAGTGAGTTCAAGACCAGCCTGGAATATGTGAGAATCTATCTTAAAAACAAAAACAAAAATCGAGGCATCAAAATATGCTTGCCTATAACTAGAATCCGCATGTACCCTCTACTGCCCATTGGCACTGTGTCCTGGGCACAAACAGGCAGGCGCCCAGAGGAAGTCTGGCTCATGTGATTGACAGCGAGCAAGCCAGTGGGATTTCCCTACTCCACCTCAACCTCAGTTGCACTCCAGCATCAGGACTTAATCATCAGCAAAAACTATAAAGCCCCGTCAGGGAGCAGCCAGGAGCAGCCATCCTCTGAGAAGTGTGAATGCAAGGTAAATGAGCAGGCTTCTGCAGGGACAATTTTATAGGAGTGAGAGACTCCGCGTTAGAGCAGACTTCGAGAAATGACAAGTGGTCTCCAGGCCTCTCCTGCTCCCTCCTCTCAGCCTGCCTGCCGCTCACCCGGCTTTCAGGGAGCTTAGGTTTTTGGTTGTTTCTTTTTTAACCCTCACTTGTTTAGACCCTGATAAATAGACCAGAACTCTGAGTAAGGTCCAGCCAGCTATTGAAAAATAAGCATTTATCTTTTTCAAAAGTTAGGCCTGGATAGTCTCAAAAAACGAGAGAGACACTTTGAAAAGACATTCTAGGTATGCAATCGTTTACTGGTTCTGGTTGTCATTTGTATTCCACGTCAGAGAAAGGGGTTCAGACCCAGGGCTTCTATTAGTCACTTTTCTTGTTACCATGGGAAAAAAATACCTGGCAAGTGGTTTAAGGAAGAAAGGATTTGATCTGGTGCACAATTTTGCAGGTACAATCCATGATGGTAGAGAAGGCAGGGCACAGGAGTGGGGAGCTTGTGGCCACATGATGTCCACGGTCAGGAAGCAGAGAGATGAATGCTGGTGCTGTGATTGGCATTCACCTTTCAGTGCAGACCCAGCCTACAGGATGGTGCCACGCACATTAAGGTGGATCCCCCCTCCTCAGTTAAGCCTCTCCAGAAATGCACATGTGCGTGCGCACAAAGATGTATCTCCTAGGTGACTCTGAATCCAGGCAGGTTGACAACAAAGATTAACCATCATAGGGCATTGTTAGCTTGATATTTCCCTGCTTAGTCATATCAGCTTGTGTGTGTGTGTGTGTGTGTGTGTGTGTGTGTGTGTGTGTTCGCTCATGCATGTGGGAGCCAACCTCAAATGTCATTCCTCAGGAGCTTTACACCTCGGTATCTGAGACGGGGCCTCTCAGCCTGTAACTCGCCAATTAGGCTAGACTGGCAGGCCAGCCAGCCCCAAGGATCTGCCTGTCTCTGCCCCATCAGAGCTGGGATTCCAAGCATGCACTTGTCTGTTTCACATGGGTGCTGGGCATCAAACTCAGGTCCTCATGCTTTTACATCTAACACTTCACTGGCTGGCTATCTCCCCAGACCCTCAAACTGCTTCTTGATAGCCTTTGATAACATGTGGGCTGAAGAAGCTGAGTAGTGGTCTTCATCTCCTTGGGTCTGATCAAAAAACAAAAAAAGAAAGAAAGAATGAAAAGAAAAGAAAAAGGCTAGACTTTAGCATCCTAGACTGAACTATCCTCTATCCTGGTTAGTGCTGGAGAGAGCTAAAGTCATGATGCCAGGGGCTGGAGAGAGTGCTTCAGTTAAGAGTGCTGCTCTTCCAGGGGACCAGAGTTTGGTTCCCAGCAGCCATCAGGCTGCTCATAACCAACCACCTGGAACTCCAGTCCCATGGGATCCAGTGCCCTCTTCTGGCCTCTGTAAGCACCCAGTCACATCTCACACACACACACACACACACACACACACACACACACACACACACACACACACACCAGGGAGAGAGCTGAAAAAAGTCATATGAAAATATATGTTTAAGAACTAGGTAGTTATATAGTCCTTATATATTAGCAGGGTAGATACAGAAAGCTATGTCCCTACATATGAGGGAAAAACCACACTTCATTAGCGTTTGGTTGCAAATGACTGTCAGACCTTTGCCTTTTGAGAATTTATTTCCTGCAAATGTTTGGCCTGGGCTTGCTCCAGAAGAACGGCTCAGTCACTGGACTTACTCTTTTAGGGCTCACACACTCAATTGCCACAGACTAGGTGGCCTAACGCAAAACATTTTATCATCTCACAGGTATGGGGACCCAAGTCCTAAACCAAGGTGTTGGGAGTGTCGATTCCTATGGGCAGTCTCCCGGGAAATGTGCTGTGTGCTCCCCTCAATCCTTGACACGTTGTTGGCCTGCAACTTCCTCATTCTGACTTCCGCTACCATATTCGAATGTTCTTCTCTGTGTGACCTTGAGTCCCACATCCCCCTCGAGTCACTAGAGTTAGGGCTCACCCTAGATCAAGGTGACATCATCTTCAGCTTCCGTAAAGGCTCTATGTTCAGGGACCGAAGAGATGGTTCAGTGGTCCAGAGCACTGGCTGCTCTTCCAGAGGACCCAGGTTCAGTTCCCAGCACCACATGATGACTCAGAACTGTCCGTAACTCCAGTTTCAGAGGATCTCTTCTGGGTTTTTTAGGCACCAAACACATAGGGTGCACAGATATACATGCATGCAAAACACTCATGCACACAAAATAAATTTTCAAAAAGAGAGAGAGTATAGGCATACAGTCCTTGAAACCTTCTTCCTCTGAGCCCAGCTGCCTGTTGCCTTCTGTCTTTATATATTTTGAGAGAACACAAATATGTCCAGGAAATTTGCAGCTCCAGTAAATACTTCAGAGATGAGGAAGGAGTGAGTATGGAGAGAAGAGGAGCCTCATGACCTCACTATAGCATGCCGTTGTGTCCAGAAAGTTGGAGTAAAACTATCTCCCTCCCTCTCTTTCCTTTTCAGCAAACTGCCTACCTGGGCTAGAGCTGTTGTTCCCAAAATATTTTATGTGACCGAGAAGGCTTGGAATTATTACCCCTATACAATCACAGGTAAGTCCTCAGGACAGGTCAGCCACGGGCAGCAAGTACAGGGCTGGGACAGTAGTGGAATTTCAGTGAGTGAGGGCAGGCTGTCCCCGCAGGTCCGGCTAGAGGTTTTCCCCACCATGCTTCCCCTGTAGTTTGTCCACAAGCAAGTTGTTCCCTAGGACTTGTTTTTATTTTGCTTGAGTTTCTCTCTCTCTCCTCTCAGAGGATGTGAGAATCTTTAATCTCGTCTTTATAACACCCTCTGTTCTGAATACTGTTATCAGGTACAATACCCCCTGCCCCAGATTCTGATGGTTTTGTCCCAGAGCTCATACACATGGGGTCTCAGGGTCCCATCCTCAGCTTCTTTGCAAAGTCTTTAGAATTGTTTTGAAAAGAAGAAAAAGAAAGAAAGAAACTACTTTTCAGCTGCAAAGCTTCCTTTTGTGGTTAGTGAAATGTTCCACGGGAATTATCAGTCCTTCCTTTCTGCTTTTCCAATGCCAACACTTGGGTTTTTAATTAACCACAAACCTATAGGCTCATTGAATCTTGACTAACCAGCCTGATCTGGCCAGCTGCAGGAGTACCAGGAAACATAGAGACATTCAATATTTACAGAAACCTGATGTTTGGAAGGTTTCTTTAGCTCATTTTTTAGTAATTGTAACTTGTCGGTAGCCATTAGTGGTTTGTGTTCTGTGAACTGACCTCATCCATCTTCTTCTCTTTTTCTTTTCCCTCTGCGCCCTCTGAACGTCTGGAATCAGAATACACAGTAAGTTCATTGAATTTTCAAAAGTGTTCTACCTGTGATCTGTGGATTAATTGGAATCTGCTTCATGTTTGTCTTATAATGCAGTCATTTTTTTAAAAAGAGGAATAATTCAGAATTAGAAATATTTAAATGTAGGCTATTATATAATTTTATATATATAAAATAAGTTAAGTGTTCTCATTTTTTTAAGAATATTAATGTAATTTAAGTGCCTTAGTAGTCACTTTACATAATTAACTTTGGCTTGCAATTCTGATATAGCCTGTTTTATTGTTGAGAGTTCAGCATAATAAGACCGTCTCACAATGTGGTATTAAAGACACTATGGTTTTGGTAGAGGTTGGGGCCTTTGTATGGGGGAGATGCATGTGTAAATGATCATACTAGTGCCAGAGTGCTCTGTCTCTGTGCCTTGATGAACTAATTGAATTCCTTCCTGTCCTAAGAGACAGACAGACTGCCTTACTGGCTTCCTGTGGCTGTGATAACACTGACCAAATGTAACTTGGGGCCAGAAAGGGTTTACTTGGCTTCCACATGTCCTGATCACAGCCCGTCATGAAAGGAAATGAGGCAGGAGCCTGGAAGCGGAAACTGATGTAGAGGTCACGGGAAAACTCTGCTTCCTGGCTTGCTCCTCTTGGCTCAGTAGTTTTCTGATACAACACAGGAGCACCTGCCCAGGGGTGGCTCTGCCCACAGTGGGATGGGCCCTCCCACTTCAGTCGTGAATCAAAAAATGATGCCAGATCCCCTGGAGCTGGAGTTATAGGCAGTTGTGAGCCGCCCAGTTGGGATTCGAGGGACCAAATTTGGGTCCTGCAAGAGCACTCGAGCATGGCCGAGCCATCTCCCCAGCCTTCTCTGTATACTGAGTGATCATCACAAAGTGGACTTTGGGGGCCTAGGGAGATGGCTTATTTAGTAAAGTGCTTGCCTCGAAAACATGAGGACCTGAGTTAGAGCCAGCCCCTACTTAAAAGCTGGGTATGGTAGTGTACATCTCTAACCTCAGGATTTGGAGTGTGGGGGGGGGGGAGAGATGGGCAGATCCCTCATGCTCATTGGCTGTCCACCCTGACCAAATTGATAAGTTTTAGGTTCAGCAAGAGACCTAAAAATAAGGTCGAGAGCAATCAAAGAAGAAACCTAACATCAACCTTTGACCTCCACATGCACACACATGAACATCTGCATGCACACATGTATCCAAACACATACATACAACCACACGTGAACTCAGACAAAGGAAGTGGACTTTGGAGTTGGTTGAATCCTGCCTCCAATGCCTCCAAATGGCCTCCCTGTAAGCCCTCATCTCCTTATTTTTAAATGGGGAAGCTCTGTCAGTGTCTCACGGAGGTATAGTGATGATTGTGTTGATCGGTTCTTCAAACTCTTAGCATAGTGCGTGCTCAGTACCTAGCACACGTTCACTGCTCTGTGTGGCACTACAGCAGAAGCTGCTGTTCTCCTATGGGCTCAACATAGGAACAGAGCTGGGAGCCAGTCAAGACAGTTGGGCTTCCTCTGTGGTCACGGAAGGACTGTCTAGGGGGTGGATAGTAACTGTTTTCCTTCTCCCACTCTTACGAGCCTGAAACCTTAAATTAAATCACTTTGGTTTGACCCCATGTGAACATGATATGTGAATATGATTGTTTGGTTGTTTTGTTTTGTTTTTTAAGACAAGGTCTCACTGTATAGCTCTGGCTGGCCTGGAACTCACTTTGTAGACCAGGCTGGCCTTGATCAGAGATCCGCCTGCCTCTGCTTTCCTCCCAAAGTTCTGGAATTAAAGGCGAGTACCACCATATGCCTCATGATAGATAATGTAAAAGGAAGTGTGACTGAGGTTTAGTGATACTGTGTCATTTAAAGACTATGCATCCTTTGGTTACCGTTCTCACTGCTGTGGCCAAGGAAGGGTTTATTTGGGTCCCCAGTGAGAGGGGATACAGTCCATCATGAAGGAGAAGGCATGGCGGCTGGAATGTGAGGCAGCTTGGCCGAATTGTATCCATCGTCAGAAAGCAATAGAAGCTGGTGTTTGGTTTCTTCCCCTTTTATGTAGTTCACGACCTCAGCCCACGGAGTGGTGATACCCACACACGGGGTGTGTTATTGCACCTCCCACAGTCCAATCTAGAAACTCCCCTACAGACCTGGAAACAGTGCAAACATCTGTCAGTGCTGTCCTGTGAGGCCTTCCCATGGGAGCCTCAGTTCCTCTTGAAGGGTTCTCAGTGGCTTGGACTTCCAACAAACCTCTTCCACCTCCACCCGCCCTGAAACCCAGCATTCTTGCAGCGCTAATGAGACTTTCCTGCTTCAGAAAATTGGGGGCCCAGTATTCAAAGAGGGGGCTGTTTTAGTTGTCCAGTGCTGCGCCCCATGACTTTCTGTCTGACTCAGCACTTTACTTGCTCCCTCATTATCCTGCCCCCCTATTTTTTGCAAAATTCTTTCTTCCTCAATTCTTTGGGTTGCTGTCTCTCTGTCTGAGGTTAGCAGTCATTCACTGGGCAACCATGTGTGCAAAGCATCATGCTCGATGGCACCACCGAGCAGCTCTTCCCTTTGAGGTCATAATCTGGTGACAAGTATGTGGACATCCCAGTCAGAGCCTTAGTGTTGTCAGCAAGTCTTGGGGGTCTTTTAGAGGTCAAAGAGGACTCAGCTGGCCTCAGGCTTGTCCCGTGGGACTGCCCAATCAGCAAGCTGAGCTGACAGCTGGGGATCAAGTATGAAGGAAGAAGTGTGATGATTGGGGGTACCAGACTGACAAACTATTGCAACATGAAATGAAGACCCTTGAGCCCTAGACTGGAGCTTTGAGTTTCCCTGATAATCTACCGGTCCCCAGTGCAGGTGATGGGAATGGCTGGGGACAGGGGACTTGAGCAGACTCACGTGGTGCTAGGAGGTCATCAGCCCTAGTAAGTGAATGAACAGATAGGCTATAGTTAGATCTGAATTTTCAGATATCTGTATGTAAAGAATTTATAGGCCAGGTGGTGGTGGCACACACATTTAATCCCAGCGCAAGGGGGGCAGAGGCAAGCAGATCTCTGTGAGTTCAAGGCCAGCCTGGTCTACCAAGTGAGTTCCAGGAAAGGCAAAAAGCTACACAGAGAGACCCTGTCTTAAAAATAATAATAATAATAATAATAATAATAATAATAATAATAATAGATTAAGAACTTATGGGGGCCCAGCAGTGGTGGCGCACCCCTTTAATCCCAGCACTCGGGAGGCAGAGCTAGGTGGATCTCTGTGAGTTCGAGGCCAGCCTGGTCTGCCAAGTGAGTTCCAGGAAAGGCACAAAGCTACACAGAGAGACCCTGTCTCGAAAAAACAAACATACAAACGGAAAAAAAAAAGAACTTATGGGTTGGGGATTTAGCTCAGTGGTAGAGTGCTTGCCTAGCAAGCGCAAGGCCCTGAGTTTGATCCTCAGCTCCAAAAAAAAAAAGAAAAAAGGACTTACAGTATCAGTATGTTGTCCTACATGTAAAAGACATAGTCTGGGCAGTGTGACTGTATGATAACTAGGTTCCAAGGACTGAGACACCTGCAGCCAGGTGGTGGAACAGGCCTTTAATCCCAAGTCAGGAGTCAGAGGTAGATGGATCTCTATGAGTATGAGGCCACTGGTCCACATAGTAACCCCTGTCTCAAAATAAAATATAATATAATGGGGCTGAGATTCCCTCTGGACCCAGGAGGAGAAATGAACCTAATTACATGCCATAGCAACTCTAAGGCCAGTCAAGTGCTCGTAGAAACTACTAGAAGGCAGCTGCTGGCTTAATTAGGATTGGCACAGGTGGTAAGATGGACAGATGTTAAGTGTATTAGGTGAATACATAACTGTCAGTATGCCTTTTTTAAAAAATATTTTATCTGGGGTTGGGGATTTAGCTCAGCGGTAGAGCACTGGCTTAGCAAGCACCAGGCCCTGAGTTCGGTCCTCAGCTCTGGAAAAAAATTTTTTTTTTATCTGAACTGGCCAGTGGTAGCATACACCTTTAATCCCAGCACTTGAGAGGCAGAGGCAGGTGGATCTCTGTGAGTTTGAGGCCAGCCTGGTCTGGTCTACAGAGTGAGTTCCAGAACAACCAGGGCTATACAGAGAGCCTGTCTCGGGAAAAAAAAAAAAAAAGAAAAGAAAAGAAAAAGAAAACATATTTTATCTGTTATTAGGGTGTGGGTCTGATTGGTGTGTGGGATGTGCCAAGGGCTTAGCACACAGTAGAGGTCAGAGAACAATTTTCAGGGATTGGTTCTCTCATTCCACTGAGCGTTCCAGGATCGAACCCAGGGCCATCATGCCTGCCTGGCAAGTGCTTTATATCCAAGGCGCCATCTCACCAGACCATCCTTCCTTCTTTTTTAAACTGCCCATCCTCCTGCCTCCTCTTCTTGCGAGCTGGGATTACAGATGTGTACCACCATGCCCAGTGAATTCGGGCCTGGGGCTGAAAACCGGAGCCTCGGGTGCCTGGGAAGTACTTTATCCACTGAGCTATCCCAGGCATTCGGTGCTTTTGTTGATGATGGCCCATTTGGGGGTTTTATTGTTGTTGTTATCCATTTCTTTGTTTTGGTTTTGTTTTGTTTTGTTTTTTTGTTTTTTTGTTTTTTTCTCATATATCAGCCTGGCTTCAAACTCACCATGTAGCCAAGGATAGCCTGTCAGTACTTCACTGGGGGCGTGTGTCATATATAAATGTTATAATTGGAACATGTCTGGGAGATGGTGGCATTGACATTAACCTGGGGGATCGCAGAACTTTCTCTACAGACATCTGCTGTGTCTTCGAATGGCCACTAGAACGAAATACATAGACTGGGAACTTAAAACAACAGGATGTTTGTTTGTTTCTTTTGTCTTCCCTGGAGGCTGGAAGTCCAGGATCAAGTTAGCAGCCACTGTTCCTGGGGTGGCCTTTCTTCCTGATTTACAGATAGTGAGCTCCTCTCCACACCCTAACATGGGCTGGAGAGAAAGCACACTTTCTGTTCTCTCCTTATACGGAACTAATCCCATCTCGGGGCCTCCATCTTCCTGATCGTATCTAAACCTACTTCCTTAAGGTCCCAGCTCCAAATACTATCACATTGGGTGTTAGAGCTTTGATACTGAGGCAGGGAGGGCACAATTCGGTATATAGCATGCTGATTTAGACACCATGGGTAGGTACTGCTGCTGGATCCTGGTGAGCAGGACAGGTTGAGGGCAGGTCAGAAAGCTGTAAAATGCCAGGTCAGGGTCTGCATGTCCTCCACAGAGAAACTGTGTTGTTCCTGATGAATCCGCCTTCATTTTCCATTCCAAAATAGGCCTGCTTTTCTTTTCATCTCCCCAGCCACTGGGGAGCTGAAATGTTCCCTCTGGCTCCAGGTGCACTCCTGCAGGCCTGCCTAGCACATCCTGCAGGCGCCACTCCCTCCCATCCACCCCCACTCCCCCACCCCACCCCGGCTTGGGCTCTTGGGCTCAGCTCTGTTCTCACGCTCTCTGCCCACCCTTTACTCTGAACGTGGTTCTGCACCCGGGATGGCTGGCAGATGCTCTCCATTGCCTACATTTCTTCCTGTCTACAATGCTGTCTAATTGAGCTCTTTATCCCCCATCCTTTCATCTTAAATACCTCTCTTTTTTATGTCTTTCTCAAGTTCAAGATTTCCTGTCCCACATCCCAAAACAAAATTTCTCTCAACTAAGAATGCTGTGAGGTCCCTTCTTTTGAAAGGCTGCCCCTGGGGCCCTAAAAACTCTACACCAGTGCTCCTGCACAGCAGCAGTCGCCCAGGGCTGTAATAAGGTTCCCCCTTTAGGTCTCTACTGACCAACCAGCCTGTCACCTGGACCTCATGCTGCCCACATTGGTGGCAGAGCCCAGACAGGAGGACTTTCTAGGTAGGGTCATTCAGATGTCAACCTGATCCCAGTTATCAAGAAATAAAAGCTTTTTTATCACCATGAGTGAATTATGTGGAGACGTCACTTGGTCAGGAAGTGGAAAATATCTTTAACTTGATTATGGGGGAAAAAATCTTAATTATACAGTACACAAAGAACAACGTGACAACATTCTTCCAGAGAGCAGACCATTTAGCCAGCCCTTCAGAACCGCCAGGTCCTTCTGAAGTTTGTCGCGTCCCAAAGGAAGGTATTGAGGAGACTGGCTGACGTGGGGAGACAGACTGCCATCTCTAGTAGGGATTATTCTAGAACTAAAAAAGGAAGAAAAAGAAAACCACAGCACAAATCAACAGCATTGGTTCTCCTTGTGTCACTTCGGAGGGAGAAGAATTTTCTTTCTTTTTATAGGATTCTGAAGGCTTAGTGTGTAGTGTTCGTAACAGTGATCTGCAGTGTTCAGTTTGCACCACACATTGGTGCGGCTACCACACCTCTCCACCGAAACAGCCTTCAGCGTGAATCCCTGGAAGAGGCCATGGCAAATAGATGCACCTTTGTATTGATTTTCATTTAGCCCAATGTGACCTTGAACTAGCTGTGTAGCTGAGAGTGATCTTGAACTTCTGACCCTCCTACCTCTGTCTCCCAGGTGTGCATCACTCTGTTCAATGGATGCAGCTTTGGGGATTAGACCCAGCGCTTTGTGCATGCTAAGCACACACTCATCAACTGGGCTGCAGCCCCAGCCCTGGACACACCTTTCTGATACTTAAAATAGCAACAAGGAGACGAAGCTCTAAGGGACGGTCTGCTCCTACACATTTTAATGACGTAGATGAAAGAGGGACAAAGTTGAAAAGGACTAAAGAGAATGAAATGACTGTTTAAAGGGAGCCCCAAGTCCTCCTGTTTCCATGAGCCTTAGGGTTGGCCTAGACAAACCCTGTGCAGGAGAAGAAGGGATGGTCACAGCTGAGAGTCAGTCGTCAGTCACCCAAGGAGAACCTAGGCCATCCTCCTGGGAGTGGCAACATGGAGATAGATCCCTCCCACACCTTCCATGGAGTCCCAGCTGGAGGGTCTCGTAAACTACTGAATTACATAATGAAGGAACCAAGGACAAGGGAAAGATGTGTTTGTTATAGCAGACCTCGAAGACTGGGGATTTATTTGTAAGGAAATTAGAAAACCATCTGGCCAGCTATAGAGACAAAAATAATGAGGGTCTCCCAGTGTCCCTTCACTGGGGTCAGAGACATGGTGAGCTGGCGAGAAAATGACTTTCATCTCTGTTTCACAGTTGACTCTGTATCTGGTGTGGTGTGTAACTTTGGATGGCTAAGTAAATAGCCCCCTTTTAAGAAAAGGACCATGTATGTGCTCACTGTGGTGGACCCTATCGCACTTGAGAGAGTGAGGCAGCCTGGCTTACTGTTGTGGTTTACTAAGTGTTCCCCTGATGGTGGCACTATTTGGGGACAACTTGTAAATGGTAGGCCTATCTGGCAAAAGTGGGTCACTGCAAGTAGACCTTAGAAGGTTATACCTAGCCCCTGTTATAACCTCTCTCTGCATCCTAACCCACCATGATATGAACAGTCTCTTCTAATGCTTCCCGCCGCCATCATCTGAACTGCTATGCTGTCTTCTCTATAGCAGACTGAGCCTTCTAAAACAGTGAGCCAAGATGAGTCTCTCCTATGAATTGTTTCTGTGGACACTTTATCACAGCAATCCAAAAGTAACTAAGGCAACTTACTTCATAGGGAGATCCTGTCTCAAAAACAAGAAAGGAAAAGTACAGAGACGAGAAGACAGAAGAGAAAGGAGAAGAAATAGACTGTAGATACAGATGTTAGAGGCCAAACCAAATAAGGAACCGTCCAGTTGAGGGCACTGATAAGCAAGGCAACATGGGACACAGAACTGAAGATGACCTTCAAAGGCAAGATAGCAGTGAACACACAAAATATGGCATGAAACAGATATTAAAAATCTTTATGCCGAAACAGAACCATTCATAATTTAAGATGACGGAGAGAGAAAAAAACATGTGAGCCAGGCATGTAATTCTAGAGACTGAGGAAGGTTACCATAAGGTTAGCTTGGTGGGCATAGTTAAGTTCTATTGCAGTCTTGGCTACAGAGTGAGACTTTGTCTCAAAAAAGACCCTCAAATCAACTAAAGTAAGAGACCCAACCAATCAGGGAGGAGAAGGGAGGAACAGATTTCATTGTAGCAAGAATTCTTACAGCCTTTGTTCCAAAGGGACCTGAAGTTTCTAACACTCCCACATTTAGTTATTTGTCTGTGGAACTTTGTATTTTGCAAGGAATTAGAGGAGTTCTAGAAGCTTCTCTTAGAGCTATTATGCATCTGTTACATAGGCTACAAGATCAGTTCTAGCCAAGTAAATACTGCCTTCTCCATTTCAGTAAGCTAATATGTTGCCTAGAGATTAGTATTGCTTAGATACCAAGGCTTTCTTTCTATCTACCTTTCTTTCTTTTCAAAGAGTGCCCAATAATGATGAAATGTTTTGGTTTCGGTAGAATCAGGTGGTATGGATCCTGGGTAAATCTCTTTGCATTAAGTCACACAGTAAAGGTAGCAGTACCTTACAATGCTACAGTGCAGAACTCTCTGCATTTAGATATGTTTCTGGGTTAGCTTTGCAATACTGTAACAAAATTCCTGATATAATTGGCTTATGGAGGGGGAGATAAAGATTTGGTTTGGCTCTCATTTTTAGAGATTTCAGCTTGTCACTATGGCCCTGTGGTAAGGCATCACATCACAGTGTGTATGTATGGATCAGAGGAAAATTCCTCATTTTGTGGCCAGGACACAAAAGAGGGGCAGAGACCAGGGTACTGTTCTCCCAGTTTCCACCAACCCTTCCACTAGTGTATACCTCCAGGCATACTCTAGTGGGGAGGCTTTAATGCTAGGCCTTTTAGGGACACCGAACACCCCAACAGCAACCGTGTCCATGTGAAAGATGAATTGGTTGTGACGATCCAGTTGAAACAGAATGTTCCCTGAAGCTGTGGTACTGGGGAGGCATGTCTCCCCACCCAGCAACCAGCCAATTAGTGCCTAGCAAGCAGGGGCCTTGGGCAGCTACATCTGTTCGTGTTCTGGCCACTTCCAAGCCCAGAGAAAATTAATTCGGCCATTGTGAGGAGAGAGAGAGTACATGATACTCGTCTGGTGGTGTATCTGAGGACTCACTCTGGTTCCTTCTTTCCTGTCTGTTCTTTCTGTTTCTCTAGGGCTCGTGGAGGTGGTCACCCTGTCTCTTTAAATTCTTGTCTTGCCTTTTCTGTGTGTAGCTCTCTGTGTTCGTAGATACCCTCTGCCTATTTCTGCCTCGATGAGCCTAGTTCCAGATTGTATGAGCCGGAAGTGTGTTTCCTTGCCCTAGAGGTGCCAGCAGCAGATCATGCTCCATTCAGAAAGCACGCCTTCATTCATGCTCCATTCAGAAAGCTTGCCTTCATTCATGCGTTCAGCTCCATCTCCCTCCTGGCCTTGCTTCTCCAATGAGTTGCTGATGCTGTGTTTCAGACAGGATGGCGAAAGGCTCCATCAGTGACTGAACTAATGAATGAACGGAGCTGTGTGCAGGGCGCGGGCTGGTGGAGAGCCCAAAGTGTATTTCCTTGCCGTGGGCTGGGAGACAGGCAGCTGTTTCCAGCTCTTTCCGGCTCTGCCTGCCCTGCTCACTTCCTCTCACCCTCCTCCACTTCTCTCTTCATACCCCGCCATTCCTCTTGGCCACGTGTGTCTTCCTGTGCAGCACGCACTGGGGAGTCACTCTGATTCACTCTTGGTGCTCTTCTTATGTGCCACTCTTGGTCTCAGACTCTTCCCTTCACAGTTCTTGTTCTCTCTTCCCCACTTGAGTTCTGAAGGTCAGATGCGTTTCCAGAACCGTCTTCTCTGCCGCTCCCCCGCCAGCTCCCCTTTCAACATGACCACAGCCCCTATCTAGGGCAGTCATCCACAGCCCCGGACCCCAGAGAGCATGATCATGGAGTCTGAGCACATGAGGCACAGGGGACACATGCCTCCTTGAAACTGATGTGTGTTTTAAAGACTCTCATGCACAAATGGAAAATTTTTATTTTGCCTTCTAAAGCAAAATTTCTGTCAGCATGAAAGGCTAAAAATGTGGCCTTAATCCCAGCATTCGGGAGGCAGGGGCAGGTGTATGTCTGTGAGTTCGAGGCCAGCCTGGTCTACATAGCTAGTTCCAGGACAGCCAAAGCTACACAGAGAAACTCTGTCTCAAAAAGGAAAAAGGAAAAACCCCACCAAAACTCCAGATAGAGGTAAAGAAAATAAAAGTGGGGTGGTGCCTTAAGACCTACATCCTAAGGTAAGACATGTGACTTACACCTGTCATTGTAGCACTTGAGAAGCTGGGCGGGAAGAGTGCTCCAAGTCTGAGGCCGGCCTGGTGAGCTCCAAGCCAGCCAGGAATGGGAGAGGAGAGGGATGAGGGGAGCGGAGAGGAGCGGAGGGTTGGGAAAGGAAGAAAAGGAGCAGAGAGGAAAAAGAGTTTGGAAGGAAGAAGCTCAGGGGATGGGATCTGGTGGGATGACTCAGCCTATAATGTGGTGCCATCTAAGCATGAGGACCAGAGTTTGAATCCCAGCACCCATGTAAATGCTTGGTGGTTTATAAAATGTTTGTTTCTCATCCTGTGGAAGCAGAGACTGGTAGCTTACTGGAGCTTCCCGGGACTCAGTGACCAGCTAGCCTAGCCTACTTTGTGAGCCCCAGACAAGTGAGAGACCCTGCCTCAAAATAAGCGGGATGATCCCTGAAGAAAGATGCTAAAGGTTCACCTTTGGCCTCCACACAACTGCATACACAGGCACAAAGGAGGGAGAGAGAGAGCGCGTGCGATACCTAGATGCACACTGTCCCCACATCTAAGGTATATTTGCCTTCTCTTCTTTCATAAGCCACATTTCTCACTGACTAGTACCTCCAGCCCCAGAATCCAGAAAAGTCAACTCTAAAGGCTACGCCTGGTACCTGGTCTCACTACCACTCTGGAACATTCTAGATGTGAGTTTCCTGCTTGTGAAAAAAAACACTGACAAATCGTTAATGATTCCATCTCAAGTTGAAATTCCCTATCTGTCCTAGATGACATTACTCGACAATATATACAATGCCAGGCAATCACTGTTATTGTCGGGGACTCCCTTGGAAGGACAATAGAGTCCTTGTGGAGTTTTACATTTGTTGGTAGCAGGAAATACTCATCACACTCTTGTCAGGACAAGACAGCAAGGAACAAATTGGGCTCCAGATAAAAATAAAAGGAAATGACTTTTTTTTTAAGTCTATAAATAGGATGCTGGAGAGTTGGCTCTGCGGTATAATTCAGTGATATAGCCCTGCCTAGCATGTCTGGAGCCTAGCATTAGTCCCTGGAATCCCAAGACAAAACTATGCTAATTAAGTCCCACTTACTGCTGGGTGCAGTACTAGGGAGACAGAGGCACTTAGAGCTCTGAGTTTGAGGCCAGGCTAGTTCTAGGCCAGCAAGGGCTACCTAGTGAGACCCTGTCTTTCAAAACAACACAAAGTAGGGCTGGAGAGATAGCTTAGAGGTTAAAAGCACTCATTTTTCTTCCAGAGGTCCTGAGTTCAATACCCAGCACCCACATGGTGACTCAAAACCGACTGTAATGAGATCTGGCGCCCTCTGCTGGATTGTAAGCATACATGCAGGCAGAACACTGTATATGTAATAAATAAACCAATCTTTTCTTTAAGTCTATAAATAGCCTAGGTGGTAGTAGCACATGTCTTTAATTCCAGCACTTAGGAGGCAGAATATACAATATGCTTATATTATTATACAATAACCATGTGCTGTACCCCTCACACACACTAACCGTGCACTCTACCGCTGAGCTAACCCGTACCTCAGTCCCTGAAAAGAGCAACTAAAAGGAGGAGGAGAAATCCCACCAACTCTCTAGAAGAACATCATCAGAGAAAGGCCGGAAGCTTTGAAAAGGGTTGGCAGACGAGGTACGTTAAAAATAGGCTGTCATGGAGAATGACAGTGGTATTTTGTGCTGGAAAGTGCCCTAGCTTACAGTGTGTCAGCTGTAAGTCAAGTGCCAGAGGAGTATTACATCCTTGATGACAATCTATGAAGTGGATGGTCCCCGTGCTTCCAGAAGTTTAGCTACTCCTTGCTTCTAAAGGTCGGGGTCCTAGAGAACCTTGGACTTGTCCCCATGGCCACTATCTCCTTGCTTTGCAGTGATATCTACAAGGACTTGCCTACACCCTTCAGGTAGACTCTGACGTTCCCTGTGTGTGTTTGCCCCTTTCTCTTTAAGACTTCAGTTTGCTTACATTTAGTTTTGTTCTCATAAGTGTTTCTTATCACCATAGCAACCCTAATCAATCACAGGACCAAAAATAGCTCTTTCGTTTTTTTCAAAGCATGTCTGTAGTGAATTGGGAGCTCAGCTCCACCTTGCATTTGGTACAAGCTGCTCGCATTTCCCGACAGTGAACCTGGGAGGGCTTGTGTCTGGAAATTATTCTTGCAGAGGCCCAGACGCCTCGCGTCTTCCTCTCTCCCTCCCTCATCGCTTCTCAAAACTTCAAATAGGTTCGTTTCAGTGTTCAACAAAGAACCATCCATCTCTGCACCCTGGGTCTTACTGCTGGAGACTTTTGCAGGCACTGTATGACCACGTTCCAGTGGAGGTTTAACTCAGTAGATTCTAATGGGATGGATCTCCAGCTAGCCATGTACAGATATGGCACACAAAGGAAGCCAGTGGTGGCAGTGAGCAGATGGCAAGGACCCCGGTGCCGTTTTTCTTGGGGGAAAATCAAAGATACAGTGATAAGATAGTGTCTGTCCTGTTGGCCTGGTTTCTTCATGGCTCTGGTACTGTTTTTGGTGGGGACAAGAGTTCTGGAGTCACCGTCCTTAACCAGTGTCATCACACGCGGTCCCTGGGGCACTTAATTGCTACTTTTTTTAATGCTATTTTGTAACTTCCTTAAGCTTCAGGTTTATAAGCTAACTGAGTGAACCAGTGGCCATATTATTCTTTAGATCAAAGACACAGAAAGGTCCCTGCTGGAATTTTTGTTTCTCTGCATGAAGTGGGCAGAGGGTTAAAATGCAAGCCAAAAGAGGAGGCCCAGAAGAATGCACCTACTTAAGAGTAATTTGTCAAGGACAGGGCTGGGGAAATGAGGCTTCGTATCCACAGTAGCAGTGCGGGCCATGTGTTTAGAGTGGGCAAGGAGCCCACTGTGCCCTAGATCTTGGCCACCATTCATGTCATGGGAAGGAATAGTCAGATGTTCAGCAAGCCCACAGCTTGAATCGTACCCTCACATGTTCATAGTGACAAATCTATCTGCACTCCAACTCCATTAGCTCATCTGCACAGCCATGGGATGGATCTCCAGTTCACCATGCACAGATATGACCCTGTTGACAAGAGTGTATGGAACAAGCCAACTCCACCTCAAGCCTCTTCCACCAGACACTGCCTGGCCTCCAACATCCACTTTCTCTTTGGTGCTTGCTGGGTGACTGTGAAGCTGGGACCATCTCATGATAGGTGGGGACACTCAAGCTCAGACAGATGAAGGTGTTTCCCGAGAATCACCGAGTTGTGAGCAAAGAATCTGGGGCTAGAATGAAAATCTGTTTCCCTCCAAAACCTGGATTTTGTTTCTAATAAAGCACCATCCTCCCTCCAGATGGGTGAGGCACACACTTCTGGATGTGGGCTACAGCTAGGGACAAACTTCCTGGTGTCCTACCGTAGTAGCTGTCTCACGGAGCCATAAGCAGTGGACATTGACAAAGCCCTTGTAGGCCGGATGACTAAGTTAAGAGGAACACAGGTTCCCTGGACGTGTTCAAACCTCAAAGTGAGGGACACTTAACTGGGTGAGGGTCAGATGGGCCATCTGGAGGGAGAGCAGCAGGCAGGCTTTTCGAATGCCATGGCTCAGATTTCCTGCATCACTCAGCAGCTGCAAACATCATTGGTTTATTATCTTGCTGTCTCCATGGGAGTAGGACTCTAGCCCTGGGTTAGCTGAGTCGTTGGCTGGGTTGAAACTGAAGTGTCTGATTGAAGGACTCAGTTCACATTTTCCATTCAGCTATCTCTTCAGCTTTCCGAGGCCTTTTTCCCATCCTAAGTCAAGTATGGTGCGTGGTACCGGGCTTTACTCCAAGCATTTGGGAAGCTGGGGCAGCCATGCTTGCATGGGCTACATAGTGAAATCCTGTCCAAATAAACAGATAAGCAAGCAAACAAAGAAAATGAAGTCTTTGATACACTGGTCAAATCTCAGGACTGTCAATCAAAGACTCCAGCAAGGGTGTCCAAACTTTTCACAATGCAGTATGACACATTCATATCTATCCTGGGATGCATGCAGACTGTGGGCCACAGATTGGACACATCTGCTAGGTAACCGTGCAGTGAAGCCCAGCTCCTTGTGATCTCAGAATGGAAGGACACAGAACACATGGGTATGAGTGCCTGTGGCTCTGAGACCATCTCAGAACTGCCTGCCATCATTTTAGAGTCTTCCCTTTGTGTTGGGGGTCAGACTTGACACACTCCCAAATGACAGCCTTAGAAAGCAACAGAGATGTCCCAGATCCCTTGGACTCCTACCTGCTTTAGACAGTGGCTCAGGCTGTGGTCTCTCATTCCTCACAGCAGGTTCAGATGTGGTTTGCATCAGGCTTCCTGACTTATTGCTCCCTCGTGACAGGTCCCTTGGTGACATGAAACCCTCCTCATCCAAGGAACCATGTCCGCATTTTTAGGAGATGATGCAGACTTTGAGAGTCCAGGGTTGGAAGGTGAAGGTCTCTTTTCTTTCCCCAGATTGAGTTAGTGGTATAGTCCCAGCAGCGGGAAAATCGTATTATTTTTTTAGCAGGAAGTATTATTGGGAGAAAGTTGAATATGCAGATGGGTACTGAGGAGCAGCAAGTGTGGTGACTGGTGTGTGCCATCCCCTACAGCAATAGGACTTCACGAGGAAGCAAAGCCATGTCGGAGCTTATGTGGCTGGAGAGGTGACAGGCACTAAGAGGTGACGATGACAAGGAGAGAGGTGCTATGATGAGACAGGCAGTGGTGACTGAGATCGCCTTTGGTTCCTTAGGAGAACTGTGCACAAGAAGCCCAGCAGCTGGAGGTGGTGGGAATGGGCAGTGGCTCTAGACAATGCGGGTGTCTACACCAGGGAATGGGCAGTGGCTCTAGACAGTGCGGGTGTCTACACTAGGGAATGGGCAGTGGATCTAGACAGTGCGGGTGTCTACACCAGGGAATGGGCAGTGGCTCTAAACAGTGCGGGTGTCTATACTAGGGAATGGGCAGTGGATCTAGAGTGTGCGGGCGCCTACATCTGCTAGTGGCTCAGAACTCCTATCACAGCTGCTCAGGACCCGCCTCAGCTGCAGAATGAGTCATGTCTTGTCTGAGTAACTCAGTGGGACCCCCATGGCAAAATGGGAAGTAAAAGGAAGGCTGGAGGGCCCTGAGGGTAAAGGTGCCTGTGACCAGGCCCAGTGATGAGATACCCAAACCAGAAGAGTAAAAAGACAGAAAGACCCAGTACCTGCAGGTTGTCCTCTGACTCCATGGAGCTCAGGATAGAGTGAATGCTTAGCATACGTAAGGTCCTGGATTGCATCTCTAGTTCTAAAATGGAGAAAAGAGGCTCTGGAGAGAGAGGTTTTCCCACCACTCACGATGGGCAGCTCACAACTGCCTTTAACACAAGTCCAGGGGATTCAAGATCCTCTCCTGGCTTCCCTGGACATTGTACTCAGGTTCAACACACACACACACACACACACACATACATGCACACACAATTATTTTTATTTTTTATTTTATGTGCATTGGTGTTTTGCCTGCATGTACATCTTTGTGAGGGTGTTGAATCCCCTGGAACTGTAATTACAAACACTTGTGAGCTGGCGTGTGGGTACTAGGAATTGAACCTGGGTCCTCTGGAAGAGCAGTTGGTGCTCTTAACCACTGAGCCATCTCTCTAGCCTCCCACCACCAACACACACACACACACACACACACACACACACACACACACACGATTTTTAAGAAGTTAAAATATCCTGTTTTAAAAGAGAGAAAAACAAAACAAAATAAAATTAAAAAAAAAAAAAAATCCGAAGCCAGGCAGTGGTGGCACACGCCTTTCATCCCAGCACTCTGAGCAGAGCCAGGCGGATCTCTGTGAGTTCCAGACCAGTCTGGTCTACAGAGTGAGTTCCAGGACAGCCAGGGCTGTTATACAGAGAAACCCTGTCTCAAAAAAAAAAAGATGGGAAGAAAGGAAAGAGGAAGGTGGAAGAGGAGGCCCGGAGAGGCTATGTGATGGAGGTATACTCCCCAAAGCAAGGATTGTTAGGGTCCATCAGAAGCTGGAAGAGACCAGGGCAGCTTCTTCTCTGGTTCTGTGGGGGGAGTGTAGCCTGGTCCATACTTTGATTCCATGTTTCCAGCCTCCAGAGATGGGCAAGAATAAATGTCTGTTGTTTGAAGCCACCAAGTTCATGGTAATTCATTTTAATGTCTCTAGGACGTCAGGCCAGGCCAGGAAGAGCTTTCAAGTTCAGCTCAGGCCTTTGGGTTTGGCGTGTCTGTAGGCCTCTCACTGGGGGCGGCCCGTGACAGCTGGAGATGGGGGAAGTTGGAGGTAGAAGTGTTGGTTTGGGAAGGCTCTTCACAGAGTGGCTGTGGGAAAGGAGAAGCCGTTGAGGTGAGAAGGGAGAGGGTGGGGGGGCAGCTCGTGTCAGGGTGCAGGGGGCGGAGACTGCACAGGCAGCTGCTGTGCAGAATGGGGGGATTGCTTGGGCATGCTGACAGTGAGGGGTCTCTAGGGTGTGGATGGAAAGGCGACGCTGGTTCAGACATGCTGAGTTTGTCACATCTGTCCCAGACTGCCCTGGGAGGCAAGAGGAGAGAGGCCGAGGGAGCCAGCGGTCTCTGATGGAGACAGACAGGGCTGCTTATAGATGGAGCAAGAAGCAATGAAGACTCCCGGTGCTGATTTGTTTGGAAAGAATAGGACATTTTAGGTTAGAGAGGTGGTGGCTCATGGGAGAAAGGGCTCGCTTTGCAAGCATGAGGGCCCGAGTTTGGATCCTAGCACCCACGTAGCAGCCCAGGCGATCAAAACTGGAAAACGTGAGCTCTGTGTTCAGAGAAAGTGGAGAGTACTAAAGGAAATGGGACACCCTCCTCTGGCCCCTGTGTGCACATGAGTGTACACATACACATACCCCACACACACATATACACCACACTACAACACAGACACCCACACACACACCATGCACACAAATAAAACATTTCTTGTGTTTGGGGGCCATGAGAAGACAGGGAGAAGATAATCAATTAAACAAGATTCTAGGGAAGACATGTATAAATGTCTTTTTATTACCATACAGCTTGTATGTACCAGGAACGGGGCTAGAGATTGCTTGTACAATCATTGATTTTCTGAGCATGCCTACAGAGTAGAGAAGGATTGTCCCCTTTCTGGAAATGAAGCTGGGGATGGCAAATCAAGATGTTTCCCTTTTGAACCCAAGTCCCTGACAAGCATGCCCGTTCTTTTCACTGTGGCATTTCTCAGTGGGGAAACAGAGAGTGATGTCATTCTCTGATTCTCGAAGAATAAGAAGCAAAAATAAATAACTGAAAGATTGGCAATAGATGCAAAGAGGTCGTCAGTGTTTCTATCATGAGATCTCTGTCCTCATCAAACTGTGAGATTTGGACCAGCGAAATGGCTCAGTGGGTAAAGGTGCTTTTCACCAAGGCTGACAACCTGAGTTCAAATCCCCCCAAACCCACATGGCAGAAAGAGAGAACAAACTCCTACGAGATTTGCTGGATCTCTACAAACACTGACCTGTGTGGGACAAGCATTTCATTCGTGTGTGTGTGTGTGTGTGTGTGTGTGTGTGTGTAGAGGCCAGAGATTGACATTTGACTGTCTTCCATGGTCCCTGTCCACCTTATTCTTGAGACCTGGATTTGGCCATTTTGGCTGATTGACTACCTGCCCCAGATGCTAATCTTAAACATTTTGTACTTGAGAAATGGCTCAGTGGTTAAGAGCACTTTGTAGCTCTTCCAGAGGACCCAGGTTCAATTCCCAGCACCCACATGATGGCAAACAGTCATTTATAGCTCTAGTCCCTAGGCATCTGATGTCCTCTTTTGGCCCCCACAGATACTATATACATGTGGTGCACAGACATACATATAGGCAAAACACCAATACACATAAAATAAAAACAAATAGTCTCAAAACACTATTAAAGATGAACATTTCACCCAAGAGTTTAACAGTTCTACAGCTAGAACCATAAAGCTTCTGCTTTTATTTACATTCAGTGTGTGTGTGTGTGTGTGCGCGCGCGCGCATCTGTAGAGGTCAGCAGACAATTTGTAGGAGTCAGTTCTTTCTTTTACTGTTTGGGTTTCTGGAGGTTGAACTCATACTGTCAGGCTTGGCAACATGTACCCTTCTGCACTGAGCCATTTGACTGGACCAAAACCTCTGATTTTTACCCTGACACACTCTCGATGCCATCACCTCCAGAAAGAAGCCATCAGATAACCCAGAGGGATTATCAGCCCCACCTCACCTGTCCCCCTCAAGAAACACTCTCCAAACCAGGACAGGACTCCTTTGGTCCTCATCCTGCCTGGCCGAGGGCAGGTGCACCTGCAGCCTCATTGCAGTCAGGGTTGCCATCCTGATAGGAAAATAACCTCCATCCTCCACTCAATAACAACACCTGTGAATTTGCATGCAGGCTTTTTGCATTTCATGTTTGGGTTTGAAACCCAAACACTTGGATTTATTTGCTTGACCCAGATAAGTGGTTTAGAAGATCAGCTTGGGAGTAGAGGTGGGGAGCCACAGGCTGGGGAGAGAACCTGGTTGCTTGAGTGCTGACATGAGGACCTGAGTTTGGATCATCACAAGCTGGACACATTGGTGCACCAGTGAATTTAGTGAAACACACAGGAGTGATCCATGGGGCTCTTTGGCTGCCCAGTCTAGCCTGCTCAGCGAACCTCAGGTTGAACAAGAGACTTCTGAGTAGAGGAAGAACTCAGGAGCCTGAGAGTGCGCGTGCGCGCACACGCACACACACACACACACACACACACACACACACACACACACACACACACCATGTAGTTTCACTTGATGCCACAGACCGATTCACACCCTGCATGTCACTCCTCGTTGGATTGACCCTCAGATGAATCACAGATTTGAAAGTACAAATATTGATTTCCCTAAAGGCTTGTTATCTTTAAGGGGGTCTCTTTGCAAGGACATCTCCCATGCTCATGAGTCGATCAAGGTTCTGCCAGGGGCCGCAGGGGTGCCAGAGTCCTGACTCATGATGAGTGGCCCTCCTCCCTGGAAGTCCCTGGAAATGGGTGTGAGGGCAGTGGTTACCGAGTGAGAGGTTGGGCAGGAGACAGCCAGGAATGTGTTAATAAATCACTGCCGCACCCCGGTCTCCATTGAGGCAATTACTGGGATCAGTTGTCTCGTGGTTCCTTAGTCACGGCTCCGATTGCTTCCCTGAGATTAAAACAGGTAGATGCCGGGCACACACAAGCATGTGGTGTCGGGGAAATTAGCTACGGCCCGTCCTCTGCCTTCTTATACAGACGTCCCCGTGGTCTCAGCTGGGCTGAAAGGGGAGTGTAGTTAGATCAGAGGGGAAGCCTGTGAGGTGTGGTGGATTAGGAGGTGATGGGACATTAGCTGCAGTCCTCTTAACGTTCCCTTTCCATGAATGGGGCAGTAAGCCAGGTTCCCCACCGGCATGCCACAGCATGCCCCTGAAGGGTTTGTGCGGCTTACAGTACTGGACCTGCCTCCAGGCTTTTGGAATCAGTTGCTCCAGAGCGGACACCTAAGCATTAGGTTTCTAGCAAAATTCTAGAGTGCTGCAGCTGCCACTGGCCTAGACATCCTTAGAGAACCACTGGGGGTAGTAGTCAAGCTCATGGATGCTGGGACCAGGCTACATAGCTTTCAGCACTGATGCTGTAACACACCAGGTCTGTAGTTGTAGGCCATTTGCTTAACCTCTCTATGGCTCCTCGTCTTGAAAGGAGGGATGATAATATTAGCATTTACCCCTTGGGGACTTTGCAAACATTCAAGAACTTGGAAACATTCAGAAAATGCCTGTGGCAGAGAACATAGCCTCTTGGGACTGTGACAGAGCAAGCCATGTCTCTTGGACCTATAATACCTGCAGATCCCAGTGAAATCACTGGGTCATTTGAACTATCAGCCGTCAATCCCATTTCTGGTATCTGAGAAAGATAATGCCCAGCTGAGTGCTAGGAGGAGGCCACGTACCCCCACATCTGTCAACATCCTCTTCTCAGGCTGCCTGACCTTTCAAATCTGAGACACAATGAGGCCTTGGTGAGACAGGGACACTACAGCAGCCTTGCAGATAAGGTCTCTGGCCCCCATGTATTGATCAGGCCTCTGGCAGCCCCATGCTGACCACGGCTGTTCACTGAAGGCTTGTTACTCAGTTCCACCTGCATATTTCAGTTCTGGGGATCAAACTCGAGATCTTACACGTGCTAAGCACATGCTCCACCGTGGAGCTTTGACCCCAGCCTCTTGATATTGTATTTTTAGTTGCCTCATTTTATTTATCCCTTGTAGTGTCCCTAGTAGGTAACAAGTTGGGAAAGAGGGGTTAAGAGGACAACTTCTGAGATTCAGACCTCTTATTTGGAGGTTGGGTTTCTCTTGCTGATTTTGCTATGCTGTGCACCCCAGGCTAGCTGACTCATAGCCTTCCAGGAAATTCTTGCCTTGCTTCTCATTGGCTGTAGGAGGCCTGGGAAATACAGATTCACACTATCACATCTGGCTTTTTTGTGTGAGTTCCAGGGTGAGCACTCAGGTCATCAGGCTTGGGTGGTGAGTACCTTTCCTATTGCATCATCTTGCCAACCCCTTAAAGTTACCCATTAAAAACAATTCTAGCCGGGCGGTGGTGGCATACACCTTTAATCTCAGCACTCGGGAGGCAGAGGCAGGTGGATCTCTGTGAGTTCGAGGCCAGCCTGGTCTACAGAGCAAGTTCCAGGACAGCCTCCAAAGCTACAGAGAGACCCTGTGTCCAAAAAACAAAACAAAGCAAAACGAGAGATGAAGGCGCTTGCTCGTTAGGTAGTGACTGTCATGTGAGCACAATGACGTTTGCTTGGCTCCCCAGTACCCACATAAAATGCAAGAATGGAGGTACCTATCATCATCTCAGTAATGGCAGAGGGGGAAACCACAGTGCTGTGGAGGCAAGCGGATACTCACCCAGCCAAACTGGGTTCAGTGAGAGACCTTGTCTGTCTTTTAAGAAAGGCCAGGCATGGTGGCACACACCTTTAATCCCAGCAGTTTGGAGGCAGAGGCAGGAGGATCTCTGTGAGTTTGAGGCCAGCCTGGTCTACGGAGTGAGCTCCAGGACAGTCAGCATCACATAGAGAGACCCTGTCTCATATTACTCCATCCCAAAATTGAGGTGGAGAGTAATTGAGAAATATATCCAGCAGAGACCATCAGCATCTATATGCTCCCGTGCATGCTCACATGTGCATGCACACACACATATCTCTACACACATGCCACACATACATGTCCTCACACACACCTAGCTGACCAATAACCTCTGATCTCAAGGTTGTACTGTGCCACCTCCCTAATTTTGTATACCCATTAACATAGGGGTTAGGGTGGGGTCTCTGGTGAGCAGGTGAGCTCCCCAGACCTGGAGTTGGCTTCTGTAACAGGCACCTGCATTGCATCATGGGTGTCAGGATCCACAGCACACATTTCCCACTGGAAATATGCTTCTGGGCCATTGCCTTTCCCAACACTGCTTACTGACTTCTGGAAGAAATGGTGCTCCTGGGAGTGGTTTCTGCAGAATGTATAATATATCTTACCATTCCTCTGTCGGGACCTGTGCTCCCAACCTAATAGTCAAGTGAGCAGCCCCGAGGCACACTAAAGACGTGACGAGAGGGAACTGCACTGCTAATCAGAGTCTGCTTTTTCTCCCCAGTGTTCCTTCCTGCCGAAATTCTCCATCCACATAGAAACCAAGTATGAGGACAACAAAGGAAGCAATGATAGCGTGAGTAGCTCCCCTCCCCCCATGTAGTCCCCTGACTCGGTGCATTGCTCAAGTCTTAGCCTCTGAAGGTCACAGTACCTCGCTCAGCCCTGGTCAGACCTCAGAGAGGTTCCGGCCTTGGACCTTTGGGACTAGTCATGGTCTACCTTGTAGTCTAGCTTTCTCTCTTCTAATCTGTGTGTCTCTCCAATGGGCCTCTCTGCACCATGAGAAGTGGAGAGGACAATGGAAACTCCCCTTTCTCTGAATCCGTTTCTGACTGCACCTCTCCAGTGCCAGGGTTGCAGGGCCTGGGCTACCACACTCAGCTCCGGGCAAATTCCAGTACTCCTTGAGAAGTGTATGCCAAACACAATGGCCAGAACAGAATCTGGGAATGGGAGATGCGTGGGGGATGCTTTCTATAATAGTCTGAGCAAGGACTGACCAGCTGATACTTGGTCATGTCTGCTTCTTGAATTTTGACAGAAAAGCTGGACTCATCAGGTGATGGCAAACTACTTCGTTTTGGCTTGGTTTGGTTTTCTGTTCATAGGTATGTGTGGATGATGCTCGTGTGTGTGTGTGTGTGTGCGTGTGTGTGTGTGTGTGTGTGCGTGTGTGTGTGTGTGTGTGTGTGTTCATGTGTGAATGGGTGCCCATGTGCATGAGGGTGCATATGCGTGTGTGTGATTATGTGTAGATGGAGACCTGAGGTGGTTGTCTCATGTCTTCTTTGATCATCTTATCCCTCAAGGTATTCATCTTCTTCCTCTCCACCTTATTCATTGAGGCAGCATCTCTCAGGTGAACTCGGAGTGCCTGGCATGGCTAGTCTGACTAGCCCCTTGTCCTGGGGATCTCGGACTGCCACATCCACTCAGCATTTATATGAGTCCTAGAGACCAGACTCTGGCCCTCACCCTTGTATGGCCAACGCTTTGGCCACGAAGCCATCTCCCCAGTCCAAATGTTTCTACTTTCTTCTTTCTGTTTGAGACAGGGTTTCTCTGTAGCCCTGGCTGTCCTGGAACTCATGTAGACCAGGCTGGCTTCGAACTCAGAGATCCACTTGCCTCTGGCTCCTGAGTGCTGGGATTAAAGGTGTGCACATCCACTGCTCTGACAAACTACTGTCTTTATAAATAAAGATTTATTGGTATCCAGCCACACTCATCCAGTATGTATGATGCTTCTCAGCCATGGAGGTGAGTGGTTGTCACATGACCCATGAAACTTTGACCTTTCCAGAAAAAAATTTGAGTACTCAATTGATCTCCTCACATGTGGTCTCAGCCATATGCCTGCTCCAGAGTTTCTGGAACTTTCCAGAAAGAATAATATCATTAGCTGGGGTACTCTCTTGCCACCAGGTTCAGGAGCTCCATAGTGAGCATCACTTCAATGTGGTCACACAAAGGAAATAGAGAGGGGTCTCCCTGTCCACAGCCTAAAATCCATGCACTTTGCTGGCCAGCTTTATCAAAACCACAATATCTAAAATGATGTCACAAATGGTGCATGCTAATCTTGGCAAGCATGACCTTTTCTGATTGGAAAATTAATATACAATTTTTAAAACTTAAAATGGGCAATGAAAAACAAAGCTCTAAAGGAAAGCCAAGAGCAATCCCATGATTCAGAGATGAATACCCATATCCCTTTGACTCACATTACAAGATATTAGTGATGTTTTTAACCAGTTCTCCCCAAATTGAATCATACAGTATGCTATTTTTAACGAGGCATGGTGTTCTCTTTCCCACTTGAGATGTATGTGTAGGCCGGAGGTCGACACTGTGTCTTTTTCTCAATGGTTCTCAGCCTTAGTTTTTGAGAACACGTCTCTCACTGAACCTGACATTCTCTGATTCTGCCAGGCTGCCTCAGGGATCTGCCTGTCTCGGCTTCACCAGCACTGGGATTACAGGCAAGTGGAAGGTTATCATGCACAGCTCTTCTTAATGGTGCTCCGGATCCCAACTCAGGTTCTCATGCTTGTACAGCAAGCAGCTTACCTACTGATCCATCTTCTTCTTGGCTCTCACATGTGGTTTCTAATGGCTGCATGGCCTTCTCCATGTCAGTGTTCTTCTTGCTGCTTGCTGGAGATTAAAATGGGCCTGACCGTTGACATAGCTCTAGGCGACCAGGAAAAGCATAGTAAAAACCAGATGCCAGAACTGCTCCTCCTGGCACCGTTGGGAAAAAATGTGGGTTTGGGGGTTGGCGTGGTGGATGGTTCAGAGGTTAAGAGCACTTGCTACTCTTGCCGAAGACCCGAGTTCATTTGTTAGCACCCGTAGTCAATGCCTCGCACCTGCCTGTGACTCCAGTTCCAGGGGATCCGACACTCTCCTTCTTCTGTCCTTGCTGGGCACCAGGCATGCACGTGGTACCCAGACATATGTGTAGGCAACATACAAAGCAATAATAAGAGTAATTTTAAAAATAGTCTTTCCAAACAAATTCTTTTCCTTGTTCTCTTCTTCTCTTAGCTTCATTCTTTGTGAGTTCTTTCAAATCAGCTGTCCGTGTGAGGCTGCAGAGGAGGTGTCTTGAGCCTCACAGATTGATTGACAAGTCAGCCTTCCTACCCTGGCCTCTGCCTGACTACTGCCAGGTCTCCATGTGCGACTCCTGGGGCCACTGGAGCAGAGTCCAGGCTCCACTTGTTGGTTATGTGCCCCCCAAACTGCCCCTCCCGCCCCCTGCCCCCCCTTGTCTTGTACCCTTCTCTAATTTACGTATCAGTAGCACTTTAATGTTGACCCCAGGAGGAAGAAAAAGAAGGCTGTGGATTTCACTCACGTTCCCAAATGCTTGCAAATCACAAGGGCGTATTTATCTGATTTTAATGACGACAAGGTAACTCTATCCAGCCAGGGTCAGAGCCAAAGCCATAAGCCCACACCTTGTTCAGCTATGTCTTTGTTCAGCCCGGGGTACAGGAAGCAGAGTGTAGAAAGCAGTGCATTGTGGGTATTTCACTCTTTATTTAATAAACTCTGCCTTTTCTGTGTCTATGGGCTTATCATTCAGCTACCATCCTTCACACATCTATCTGCGCCATTTCCACCCCTACCTGCCAAAATTTTAATGAAATGGTTGCTGATAAGAAGCAATAATTAAATTGAAAGAGTCTGGTAATAATCCCATTGATTAGTGGCTGAATGGAGTGCATGTTGCTATCTTATTATCAGTTATCTCAGTCATAAATGTGATCCAAAACCTGGTAAAAACACATTTTCAAGATGACTAGACAGAAATATAGTCTCATTAAAGAAGAAACGGGTAAGTGTATGTTTGTGGAAACCTTCAAACTGTGGTTCTGTCAGCCGAGACACAATGGCCAAGTTGTCTTAAATTGAGGCCCGTTGATTTCACGCACAAACTGATGGAAATTATTTAGGTCTTAATGAACGCTGGAGAGGATGGGGCCATGCCAAAGCAAGGTTCTGTTGTTTGTCCAAGGCTGTGAATCTGGATTGGAGAGAGTCAGTGGTCAGCACTGCCCAGTTTGCTGAAGGGGAGACCACTCCCGTAACAACTGCTTCAGGGTGACAGTGTGCCAAGAGGTTAATGGGGGCAGCCTGGCCTCTGCTTCCTCTTCTAAACAAGGCAGCATTCAAAGTAGCAGTTCTCACCTCGCCTAGCTAGCTTGCTTGTCTGTCTGCCTGTCTGTTTGGTCCAGGTTAGCCTTGAACTCTATTCACAGGCTGTCCTCACTCCTGAACTCCATACACAGGCTGTCCTCTCTCTTGGATCATCCTCTTCCCTCAGCCTCTCAGCTGCTGGGATTATAGACATGTGCCACCAAACCCAGCTCACCTAAGAACTTGTTTGTTGTTATTAGTGTGTGTGTGTGTGTGTGTGTGTGTGTGTGTGTGTGTGTGTGTAAGAGCATGAACATGGCACACACGTGGAGTCAGAGAACAGCTTGTAGGAATTGCCTCTGTCTCCCTATCATGTAGGTCCCAGGAGTCAAACATCAGGCAAGTGTTTTTACATGCTGAACCATCTCACTGAGAAGTTTTAACTACTTAGAGCCCGTCCCTCTGGAACTTTTGTTTATTTGGTAACAGGTGCAGATTGTTCAACAGAAAGAATGATGGAACACTCTAGAAAGCTGACTTCCCCAAATGTGTTCACCCTGTGGCTCAGCCTCGTCTGTTCTCTTCGTGGGATATATATAGAATGTGCCACCCTCACCTACTGTGACAGTCTAAATCAGCGGTTCTAATCATGACTTTGTGCTGAAATCATCCAGAAAACTCAGCAATCCTATGCTGCTGTCCCTGCCCAAGGGACCATGGTTTCACTGATCATAGGTGAAATATAGGCATTAAGATGTTTTAACACATTCCCCCCAGGTGATCTAAGGGACAAAAAAGCTGAGCACCAACAGAGTTATATATAACTATGTAGTAAACCAGGCTGTCCAGTTGGCTTTCTGTCTTCATTCTCATGAAAGCAGAAGCATCCCCAAAAGATCTTTGTGGTCTGGGGAAATGGTACAGGCTTTTAAGCCTGAGGACCAGACTTTGGATCCCCAGAAACATACCTAGATGCTGGGTGACTATGGCAGCCCACCTGTTAGTCCAGCCGCAGAAGGTGGAGATGGATCCTCAAGGCAAGCAAGCTGGCTAACAAGATTAGCCATATCAGAGAGCTCTGGGTTTGATTAAGGTCCCTGCCTCAAGGACTAAGGTGGGAGGGTATTCCAAGATGATCCCAACATCAAACCGTGTGTGTGTGTGTGTGTGTGTGTGTGTGTGTGTGTGTGTGTACATACAAATACAGACACACATTCACACTAAAAGAAAAATGGGAGGGGGAATGTCTATTTTTGTAAGCATCAGCCTGTCTGTCTATAAGCATCAGCCTGTCTATATTTTGTTAGCTGTGTGTATCACCAAGGACATAATTCTTCCTGGAGCAAAGTCTTCTCTCTGGTAAGAAGAAAAGGATGTCTTATTCTTTTCCAGTTCCAGGAAATTAAGCTCTCTCACAGAGCCATCCCTGGAAGAAGTATTTGCAGTGTGGAGTATCCAGTCTGTCTGTGTTGTAATGAAAGGTGGCAGAATTGCTCCTTATGATGCAGGCAGATGGATCAGTGCTCACGTCTATCTCTGACTGCAGGCAGTTGCTTTGGCCAATCAGGGACTCTGTTTCTTTATCAAAGAGTATGACATTGATAATGCTGGCAAGTGTGGAGGGCTCCTGGAAATGAATTTGCAGGAAAACACCACATAAACTAGAAGATACCGTGTACATGTTTGATACACCACCATCGCCTCCATGGTGACTGTACTTGGATTAATGGTGTTTTCCTGATGAAATTTTGATATGGTCCAAATTGTTTAAAAAAAAATTGTTGATCAACAAGTATGGGGATTTTTGTTTGTTGTTTTGCTTTGCTATAATCCAAACCAAGATGGTGGCTTGGGCTGGAAAGGTAGCCATGAACAAAACCAAGAGAAATGGGTATGTTTTCAAAACATTTACTTTCTGTTGGAATTGATATGGTGTGTGAGAAAGGGGCAGAAGTTTCTTGATTTAGCATTTGTTTTAGCCTTTGACCTGGGTCAGTGATGGTGTCTCTGTTCTTCCGGGGGAACAGTAGAGAGACAGATTCTGAGAGGACAATTAAGGTGATGTCTGAGGTTCTATGAGACTTTCAAGAGGAAATGGCAGGTAGGCAGTTGGATATGTGAAGCCACAGTTCACAGAGATTTAGACCATGAGTCAAGTAAAATCATCCAGGGACACAAGTGACAAAAGAGAGAAGGTTCCAGAACTCTAGGGTCCTGAGGAAGACCTGTGTGTGTGTGTGTGTGTGTGTGTGTGTGTGTGTGTGTGTGTGAAAGAGAGAGAGAGAGTTGTCAATGGCGTGTGTCTTTCTCAACTGCTCTCCACATTTTTTTTTTTTCCCGGAGCTGAGGACCGAACCCAGGGGCTTGTGTTTGTTAGGCAAGCGCTCTACCACTGAGCTAAATCCCCAACCCCCATGTTATTTTTTGATAGAGTCTCTCGCTGAACCTAGAGGTCACTGCCTGTGAGCCTGGGGCCATCTGCTTCTACCTCCCCAGCTGGAATTGCAACACATGTGACTGCACCCACATTCTACATGGCATGTTGAGACAGGGTCTCACTGCGTTGCCCACGCTAGCCCTGAACTCCCTTTGTAGCTCAGGCTGGCCTTCAACTGCCAATCCTCCTGTCTCATCCACTTCATTAGCTGGGATTACAGGCCTTGTACCACCAGGCATGGCTTGAGACTCATTTCCTCCTTTTCATTTTTATTTATTTATCTGTGCATATGTGGATGTTGTGGCTGCAGGTACCTCTGGGTACTCCATGTATGAAGTACCTGCAGAAGCCAGAAGAGGGATTGGATCCCCTGATTCTGGAGTTAGAGTTTTGAGCTACTATATGGGTACTAGAAATCAGTGCTGGGTCCTCTGGGAGAGCAGCCAATGCTCTGACCACTGGCCATCTCTGCAGCCCCTTAAGACTCATTTTTAATCACTGAGACATTCTTGGTTTTAGGAAACTACACCATCTCATTTAGTCAACTACAAATCTTACCAGAGAAGTCAAATTTTATTTCTGGGCCACCTTTAGGTGAACTGCATCAACTGTTTGACACTTGAACTGGACTCAGCTGGCATTGCCTTGGAGATGTGGCCAGAAATACTCTCATCCTGAGCCCAAGTAGTGACCCTGAGAGTAAGCAGCTAGAGGACGGGGAATCTGTAGTTTCAGGAGAGCTGGGAGCACTGTGGGGGTGGGGGGACAGAGCCGGCAGATCTCTGTGAGTTCCAGGACAGGCACCAAAACTACACAGAGAAACGCTGTCTCGAAAAACCAAAAAGAAAAAGGAGAAGAATCAAGAGATCTGGGTTTATCCCAGGTTGGATCTCACACTGGTGATCGCAAAGTTTATTTCATGATTGGTGTTTGCAACATCCAGAGGGCAACACGCTGAAGTAATTTATTGACACACTGCAAAGTGTGCTGAGATTACTTTGTGAAGTAGGGCTGCCAGTGAGAACCAGAGCATCCAGATTCCAGGTCTCTGAGGGTGGTCATCTTCTCCTTCAATGGCTTCTAACTGAGGATTAGAGGGAGATGAAAAGGCAGTTGCTTTATTTTTAGATACGTTGTCAACCTTTATGGTTCTGTTTTTAACCTTCGATTTTTATAGGCAGACACCTACAAAAATCCCAATTTTTCTCTAATAAGACAGCACATGACAAAAATAAACACATAAGGCTGCACGAAACACCCCCATTTTCAGTTTGGGAAGATGTTTATCCACTTGGGTCTATGAAGTGGAAAGTCAATGACATCCCTCAGTATCTGAACAAAAGTACCAGTTTGAGGACAATAGAAACGTAGGTCTTATTTGATTCCTGATGAGGAAGCCGTTCCTATTTGTGGTACAATTTGTGATCTGAAAACTGGATTTTTTTTAAAAGATATTTTCTATTTATTGTCTTATGTGTATGAGTGTGTTGCCTGCATGTATGTATGTATACCACATGCATGCAGTGCCCATGGAGACCAGAAGAGAACATCAGATTCCCCTGGAATTGGAATTATTGGTGGTTGTAAACCACCATGTGGGTGCTGGAAACTGAACCCAGGTCCCCTACAAGAACAGCCAGTGCTCTAACCACTGAGCAATCTCTCTAACCCCATGAGAGCTGAATATTTAAAATAATAACAGGCGAATTGTGGTCACTCGTACCTGTTACCCCAGCAGGTAGGAGTCTGAGGCAAGAGTATTTCAGTTTCAGGCCAGCCTGGGCTGGTTAGTGAGTTCTATGCCAACCCAGGCTACAGAATGAAACCCTGTTTCAAACTAGAAAACAATCAAACAAAAATGAGCCAGAGGAAGGTATGTCCCGGGTGAAGGTTGGCCCTCTGAACCTGAGGTATAGTCACAATGCCAACTAGAATTATTATTCATCATTAGTAGTAGATATAGCTTAAAATAGTGTTTGCTTTCTGTTTGTCCTGTTTCTCCCCTGTTGTGATAAACGTGGAAAGGTCCACCTCTGCTGGCTGCTACCATCTTTACCAAGACAAGTAACCAGACTGGTCCAAAGCCACATAATCCAAGAGAGAGTGGTGAATCATAGTTGGGAAACTGGGAGTCGGAGCTAGGAAGGAAATGACCAAGTATGAAGCATCAGGATCTGGATGTCCATGTTGAACTCCCACAGCAGGAAGCCATCAGTGTGTGCTAAAACCACTGCATGAGCTGAGTGCTGGGGAACAGACTCTGCTGCCATTTAAGTGTCGTTCCAGAGATGACGCCTTGATTCTACACTGTCCCAGTCCCACAAGGAGTAGAGTTCACACCACACAGTGAGGGAACAAAGGGACATAATATGCTTTCCACAGTGACCCGATGAGAGCGGCACACCCACACTTACAGATGACCCTATGTTTATCCTATGTTCAATCACAGTAAAATAAACAGACAAACACAACTGAAGGGACAGGGGAAAAAAAACAAAACTGGCCAGAACTCTTGGGGTTTTGAAGCAGAATCTCACGTTGTCACCCAGGCTGGTCTTAAACTTGTAGCAAACCTCCTGCCTCAGCCTCCCGAGTTCTGAGGTTATAGACATGCAGCACCACTCCTGGCTTCTGAAGTCTCGATGCCTGGCATGTGGGAGATCATACTCATGGCATTGGTAGTGCTTGTCCTAAATTGATTATAAAATCAGATGGAAAAAAGAAAAGCCCAAAAATAGTTCAAATTTTAATCAAAGAACCAAAAAGAGATTCTCCTCTTTCTCTTTGTGTTACAGACACAAAGAAAGTGGAGTCAGTCAGCTGACAATCCCTGGGACTCATGGGGACAGGAGAGAGCTGACTCCCACAGCTGATCCCCCGACCTCCACATGTACACTGGGCTGCACACATCATGCACATACATACACAACAAATAAGGTTGATAAAAATTTTAAAAATAATTTAGGAATATTTTGCTTATGGATTATTTACATATTATATAACCAATTTTATTTTAAAAATATGCAGACAGCAAATTTACCATGGTTGTTTGTCAGCCTGGATGGAGTAGGAGCAGAGGGGATTTCAGCTTGTCCTTTTGTGTGTCAGGTTTCCTTACGTAGCCCAGGCTGGCCTGAGACTCACTGCATAGCCCAGGCTGGCTTTGAATTCATGATCCTCCTACCTCTGCCTCCAAAGGACTAGGATTACAGTGGGGAACTGCCAGGACAGTCTTACCTTTTGAGTTTTGAAAAAGTTACCCGCTGAGTCTTGTACCATGAGACATGACACCCCTCCCTCACCACTTTCTAGAATCCATTCATTCCACTAGATTTGCAATTGTTTTCCAAATACTTGTCTTCTCCTCCCCCATCCCCACCCCCGACAAGAGACCTAATTGCTGCTGTGGGAAACCACTGTACTTCGCTCTAAAAAAACAAAGCTCAGCTCTCTTGTTTATTTACCTAGGTCTTTGTGTTTATGTTTATGGAGCCGTTTTTGGTGCTTCTGTGGATGGATTGCTCATGACAGATGGTAGCCAGCAACCTTTGGGTCTTGGAGCATTTTGGATGAGGACACTTTAGAAGTCTGCCAAGAGCTAGCAGCTGGCCAGAGCCACTCAGCAGACTGATGTACGAAGTTCAGCAAAATCACTGACTAGCCTTGGGCCAAACAGGGCAGAGCAATGCTCTGCAGCCTAGAGCTCATGAGAGTTCATCAGCCAGCATCCCAGACGGCAAATGAGGACTCACGGGAGGAAGATACAGTGAGATGACTCATGCCCAGTCAATGGCGGGTCTTCTCTTTGACTTCAGTCATGGGAAAGGCTTGAGAGTCAGACTCATGCAACTCTATGAATGGTGAAATTCATCTGGAGGGCAGATGCTAAGTTGGCCCATTTCTGAAGGCTGCAGTCCCCAGGCTTTTCTCACCATGCTGGGGCATCCTCAGAGACGGTGTTCTTGAGTTCATTTCACCAAGCTGGAGGAGGGTGTGTGGTCACTGGCCCAAGTGCCAGATGCTCTGTGTGGTGACTCCCTGCTGGGACAATGGGCACTCCTGTTTTATACACTGTTCTTCTTGGGGTCTCGTTCACCCGGAAAGAATTCTGCTTGGCACAGCCCCCTCTTCCCCGCAAGAAGCACCTGCCATGTTATTCAAGCCAGTGTTCAACACTACAGAGACAGGACAGTGCAGGGATGAAGATCGCAGGCTCTGGAACTGGAGCAGTAGGACTTTATTCCCAGCTCAGCTACTTAGCTGGTTTAGACCTGTTCTTTCACTCCCTTGTGACTTTGTCACTCGGCTTGATGGTTCTGACTCTTGAGGTACTTATGAATGCAGAGCATGCTGACCATGCAGTGTCCTCAGGACAGTGCTTACCGCACATAGTAGGGCTGTAATATGCTGGCAGTCATCAGCTTGTCCATGTTTCACCAATTCTGTCATTGTTTTAGCAACCCTGGAGTAAAAACGCATTTCAAAGCCACCCGGTGGTGGCACACTCCTTTATCCCAGCTCTTGAGAGGCAGGGGCAGGCAGATCTCTGTGAGTGCAAGGCCAGCCTGGTCTACAGAGTGGGATCCAGGAAAGGCACAAAGCTACAGAGAAACCCTGTCTTGAAAAAAGAAAAGAAAAAAAAAATGCATTTCCTTGGCGATAGCATTTTGTTATTATGAGTGACCGCACCCACCGTCTCCATGTGGCCTAGTGATGCTGTCTTGAGTTCTACTCATGAGTGCATCCCCATCTCCTGCTCCCACGGAGGATGTTGAGTGTCCTTTGTGAATGTATGCATTAGTTACTTTTACTTACTTATTTGTTGTATGTGGTTATCTGTACACTCCGGTGTGTTACACCAGTGTTCTCGTCACCAACAGTGTTGAATCAGGGGCTCTCTTGTTGATGGCCCCAGTACACTGCACATGTGAGCTTCTGGGTCATTCTCCTGTCTCTAACTCTCATCTCATGAGAAGCAGTGGGATTTCAAACATGAGCCACTACATCTGGCTTTTTTTTTTTTAATGGATTCCCTATTGTCAGGGTTGTATGGCAAGTAACTGCTGAGGCATGTCACTAGCCATGAATTAGCTACTTTTATTTTGTCACTAATGACCAATTACCTGACAAAAGAAACTGGTGGATTTATTTTGGCTCCAAGTTTCAACCTTCTTAATCCATGGTCACTTGGTCCATGCACTCAGGTGTCACGGCATTGGGAGTATTTGGAGGAAAAATCTGTGTTTTTATGGTGAATAAGAAGTAGAGAGTGGGGTTGAGAATTTAGCACAAAGCCCTGGGTTTGATCCTCAGCTCCAAAAAAAAAAAAGTAGAGTGTAAGGAAGGGGCTGGGGCCTGGAAACCTTCAAAAACACACTCTTAGAGACTTGCTTCCTCCAGTGAGACCTTGGCTCCTGAAGTTTCTAGAACCTCCCAAAATAGTACCACAGCTGGAGACCAAGTGTCCAGTCCATGAGCCTGTGAGGGACATTTCACATTCAAGCCATGATAATGCATTTCAGCAACAAACACATGCAGAGAAACTGATCGCAGGAGTAGCCTCTGTGTGAGAAGATCATTGAAAAATCAGGCCTAAAATGGTGTTGATTTCCTTTTTCCTGGACAGCCACAGGCCTCCTCGGAAGGCTAATGACTTGTCAGAGCTCCGCGAAGGGAATGGCTGTATCATCCCCCCTCTGCAGGGACGTCCAGAACCACCCTCTCTGTAAAGTGATTTCTCTTGAAAGTCCCTAGATGCCATCTCTGTGATAAACACACCTTCAAGGACAAGTCTTGGCTGGTATTTTAGCCTCTTTAAAAGAAAAATATGGGGTGAGGCAACGATGGAAGGAGGCTGAGAGGATGGAAGGGAGTTAATGATTTGCAGTGGCCATGGTTTCTAAGCAATGTTTCCTGGTGGGTGCTCCCATCTGCTCCGGGATTTGCACACATGCTCTGTGTTTTAACCAGGCAGGGTGTCAGTTGTGGCTCACTGAACCTGGTACTGGTTCTTCAGAGATTAAGAACAATGCTGTCTGTTAATGCTAAGCTAGTCAATCACATATATTTTTTCCCAGACATTCATTGTATGTGTGTGTGTGTGTGTGTGTGTGTGTGTGTGTGTGTGTGCACACGTGCGCGCGCGCGCGTGCGCACACACGTATGAGTCTATGTGTGTGTTCATGTATGTGTGTGTGTGGTCTCTATATATGTCACAAGCAGGTGCATATTTCACAGTGTGCTTATGGAGGACAGATTCAGGAGTCAGTTCTGTCTTTCCATTAAGTGGGTCCCTGAGATTTAACTCAGGTCCTCAGCCTTGGAAACAAGCACCTTTACCCACTGAGCTAGCTTGCTGGCCAGTCTTACAGCATATTTAAATCACCTTTCCCCTACTAATACCTACTGAAGACCCACTTATTTGTTTATTTATTCTAATATTGTGTTTGTATGTATGTTTATGTATGCATGTCCCTGTGTCCTTCCTGTCCACCTTGTTGAGACAGGGTCAGTTTTATTCACTGCCACATACACCAAGCTACCTAGTTCCTAGGTATTCTCATGTGGTTTCTAGGGACTTGAACTCAGGTCCTCATGCTCACAAAGCAAGCTCTTTTGCCCACTGAGGCTCTGGCCATCCCTAAAGACTGATCTCTATTCCCTCAGCTTTCACAGTCATTTTGTACTTTAGCTGACTAAATAAGAGGTTCACGGAGTTGCCTCTAAAAATGGCTCCACCCTCTTTCCAGCCCTTTAACTAGAGGGTCCAAAATGACTTTGGAATATGCAGACCATTCTGTAGAGTTATTTTAATTATCTTAATTATGCTGGCCAAGCTATTAATAAATACGTGTTGAGAAGCATCAGCTAATTGCTGTGATGAGCTAGACATGGTGACACACGGCTGTCATCCCAGCATGCTGGATGCTGAGGTAGGCGGGCCAGAAGTTTGAGGGCAGCCTAGGGTACCGGACAAGACTATCTTAGAAAAAAAGAAAAAGTAAATGAATGAATAAACATCATCACAGAATAGACACTCATGGACAAAAACTAAGTAAAGAACACTGATGCTGAGGATTTTGTCATGTATACAAGATTCAAAAAACTCTGTCATGAATTTGTTACTAAGTCAACTTCCCCTTGGTTGCAAGTCAGAACTCCAGTGAATTAATGAAATAAAATGTGAGATTTACAAAGAACATCCCTCAGGAATGAAGGGTTGCAAAGGTTTTTTTTTTTTTTTTTTTTTTTTTGGGGGGGGGGTTTGTTTGTTTGTTTGTTTGTTTGTTTGTTTGTTTGATTTTGTTTTTTGAGAGACAGGGTTTCTCTGAGTAGCCCTAGCTGTCCTGGAACTCACTGTGTAGACCAGACTACTCTCAAACTCACAGAGATGCCTCCGCCTCCAGAGTGCTGGGATTAAAGCTGTGCACCACCACCGCCCAGCAACATTTTTTTTTCTAGTAACATTATTTTGATCTATAGGGGAAACCTTGTTTTCAGCACCCAGCTAAATTTACTCAGAACCATCTGGGTCTCTTGGAATAGCTAAGATACCAGTTGCACACATGGTGTGCCTTTGTTGGGGCTTTCTATAACAGAAAACAATCTCTCTGTGGCTGGGGGCGTAGTGCCGAGGTAGAGCATGTGCTTAGCAAATGTTAGTGCTCTGTGCTCAATCCCTTGCAAAGCAAATTGTCCTTTTTAGAAAAGAATTGGGCAGGCACTTTTGCAAAATACACATGCCTGATGACCTGAGTTGGACCACCAGAAAGGAGAGGACTGACTCAAAATATCGGTCCTCTGGCCTGCAAACATCTGTGCACGCACACAGGAATGATAACAATAACAATATATTCTTAATTCAAGGGAAGCACTAACCAGACCTGATACCACATATCTGTAACCTCAGCTCTGAGAAGGTATAGGAGGAGAGAAGATCAGAAGTTCAAGCTAGCCTTAGCTGTATAGCAAGTTTGAGGCAAGCCTGAGCTAAATAAGACTCTGTCTCAAAATAATTAAAAATTTTAAAAAAGGGATCATTGGGTACTCAGGCTGACAATATTGTGCTTTGGCTAAGAACTCATAAAACTACATGCTGTTGCCTTTTTCTAAGGTCTACTCTGAAAAAAATTCTCTTATCTATTAAGGGTAAGAAACTAATCAGTGATGCCTTTTATGTGCAGATATTTTAATTAATTTGTGTGGTGTGTATGTGTGTGTTTACATGCATGACATGGCATACACATAGAAGTCTGCGGACAACTTGCAAGAGTTGGTTCTCTCCTTCCACCATGTGGGTCCTGTTATCAAACACACATCATCAGGCATGGTGTCAAATGCCTTTAAAGCCATCTCACCAGCCCATGGTTGCAGATTTTGTAGAGGTGTGTGTGTGTGTGTGTGTGTGTGTGTGTGTGTGTGTGTGTGTTATCAAATTTGTTCCATAACTGCCTTAGAAACTGTAGCTGCACTTTCTCACTTTTGTAAGTTTGCACCATAGGGTGTTGAGGGGTAGCATATACAATAAATAAGGCCTTACTATGCATTTGTGCAAACAGGAATCTCCAGTATAAATGACTTTATGCCTCACAACGCTGGGGTCTCCTTCCCTCTGTTCTGTGTTATACCGGGCCAATGTCTTTACCCATAATCAGTGACTGGACAAAGTCAAGAAGTGGCTTTGTTTTTGTTTTTTGTTTTGTTGTTGTTGTTTATTTGGGGTGTTTGTTTGTTTGTTTCTCGAGACAGTGTTTCTCAGTATAACAGCCCTAGCCGACCTGGAACTCGATTTGTAGACCAGGAGATCCTCCTGCCTCTGCCTCCTGAGTGGTGGAATTAAAGATGTGCGCCACCACACCCAGCTCCAACAAGTAGTTTTATTAGGTGAAATATTCAGAGACTTTTACAGGTTGCTCTTGCTACAATGGGAGCTAACTTGGAGGGCCCTACCATGTTTCCATATTGTTCACACCTGCCTTCCGTCACTTGTGGTTTACATCCCTTATACTCAAAGGTTGGAGACTATTCCTTTGTGTGTGCTTCAGTCCTGAGAGACCTAGTGAGTGCCTTCACTTTGGAGACCCACTCCCTTTGATTCTCACTATTCCCGTGGGTCGTCCTTGAATGACATAGAATGTTTTGAATCTGGCCTGGAGAGATGTCCAGCCAGTAAGGGCATTTGCTGTTGTTCCAGAGGACACAAGTTCAGTTCCCAGCACCGACAGAGTGGCTCACAGGAGGCTAAGACAGGCAGAGCTCTGTAAATTCAAGGTCAACCTGGTCTGCATAAAAGTTCCAAGCCAGCCAGGGCTATGCAGTGAGACCCTGTCTAACTCCTAGTCCCTCAACACAAGCATGGTTGGTCCCTGGTTACATTTGTGAGATATGAAGGGCAGCTAACCTCAGGGTCAATTATTTATGGTTAATTGGTTTTCCACAGCAGAATAGCGGTAACACCCGAGAAGGAGTTTTTTAAATGGCTTAAGAGCCACTGTGGTTAAGACTGTGGCCCTCCCTCTCAGAATACTGGTTGAAGTCCTATCCAAACCCTCCAAAGAGCTAGAAGTGGACAGGTATTAAAAATGAAACTGGGAGGCAGAGGCAGGTGGTTCTTTGTGAGTTCGAGGCCAGCCTGGTCTACAAAGTGAGTTCCAGGAAAGGTTCAAAGCTACACAGAGAAACCTTGTCTTGAAACACCCCCCCCCCCAAAAAAAAATAAAAGAATGAAACTGAGGATTCTCACACTTGTTTTTAATTTTATATATTTATTTTATGTGCATTGGTGTTTTGCCTGCGTGTATGTGTATGTGAGGGTGTCAGATCTTGGAGTTACAGACAGTTGTGAGATGCCCTGTGGGTGGTGGGAATCGAACCCAGGTCCTCTGGAAGAACAGAATGTGCTCTTAACCACTGAGCTGTCTCTCCAGCCCCATCCACACTTGTTTTTTTAAAAGCCTCAGAAACCCTTGCCCCTTCCACAGCAAGAAGATGTCATCGTGCATGTATCAGTCTTAATCTTGGGCTTCCCAGCCTCTAGAATTGTGAGAGATGAAACCCTGCTAGGTAAAAGCTGCCCCACTTCAAGGGTTTTTGCTATAGCAGCCTACACACACTAAGACAGGTAAGGTTGTGAGTTCAGGCTGATGTGCTCACACACCGAATGAGAATAACCAGTAGAAATTGGATCCATAAATCTAACAACATAGGTGTAGCTCTGAGAAGTCTGAGAGCTAGTGCTGAAGCTATAGGAACGAAGGCAATGGATGAGCAGGGGGGCTCTGAAAGCTAGAAGGGAATTGGGGTGTGCAGAGGTCACAGGCCCTGGAGAGAGCGCAGCCAGAGGAAGACACTGTCCTCAGTGATAACGGCCTCAGAGTTCAGTGAGCATGGCGTTTAGAGGGCCCTGAGGGATGGAGTGGTAAGGTCATGGGTGACCTTTTTGACAGTGAGTTGAGATAGTGGAGCAGATGCCAACTTGCTGTGAACCAAAGAGGAATTTCCAAGTGGCCCAGCTGTGAAGGGAAGGGGCAGTATCAGGTTGGACGGGAATGAGAGAAGGAAATGGCATTCCTAGGCTTTCCATCTGGGTAGGAAACATGTTCTGGGGCCTCTGTCCCCCACACAGTAATGTCTAGGAAGAATAGCATGTAGAGTGTAGAGTGTGTGTGGCAGGCACAAAGCTCTGGGATCCATCAGCAAGGGGCGTGGCCTATACATGGAATCCTCACACTTGGGAGGTAGAGGCTGGAGCCTCAGACGTCCAAAGTTATCTGTGGCTACATAACAAACTCGAAGCTAGCCTGGGCTACATGAAGTCATGTCTCAAAAGCAAAGTAAAACAAAAATGCCCAATGACTATTAATATTTAAAACAATGAGAGCTAATAAGCATTTTCTAGAACTGAAGAGGCACAATTCCTTAGATGAAAGTTTACTTTGGACAATGATAATGGCTAGCATTTATAGAGCACATAAAATCTAGGTGCCAGAAATTCGTCCCCTGTATTAATTCCTTAATGCTCCAGTAACCTGGGAGATAAGCATTTTATACTAGAGTAAACTGGAAAAGTGAGATCAGATCTGTCTTGCCCAAGGTCAACCAGGTGGTATTGGGATTTGACCCCAAACAGCCTGGCTACCATCTAATCTCTCTCTAAATGCTAAAAAGATATGTGAAGATAAATCCATAGCTAGATACAGAGTATCAAAAAATTATTTTTCAAAGCTCTCAAAAGCTTCTTAGGAAGAAAGATGGCTCACACAGAAAGGAACAATAGCCTTGATGGTGTGCCTAATTCCATTTTCTGTTGCTATGACAGAAGACCACAGGATGAGTAAGTTATAAAGAATGAAAGTCTTAGCCAGGCGTGGTCGAACCAGCCTTTAATTCAAACCCTCAGGGAGGCACAGGTGGGTGGATGTCTGTGAGCCAGCCTGGTCTACAAAGTGAGTTCCAAGACAGCCAGGGCTGTTACAGAGAAACCCTTTCTATAAAAACAGAGAAGGGAGGAAGAGGAGGAGGAGAAGGAGGAGGAGGAGGAGGAGGAGGAGGAGGAGTCTATCTGAAGGCTAGGAAGTTCCTGTATGTGTTGCGTCATACTGTGACATCACTGTGCCTGCTGACTCTCTCCAGCATCCTTAGGTGGCATAGACATCTCCTGGTGAGGCTGAATTGTCTGGCTTAGGTTTCTTCATTTATAAAGCTGAGTTGGATCTACTCTTGAGACCTCTTTTATCCCTAATTCCAAAGTCTCACCTCCAAGTACCATAGGGGTTCAAGCTTTCATTTTCTTAGTGCCATAGTTCAATTTCAATATAAGTGTGGGTACTGACATTGAAACATTAGCATGATGGACTTTTCATCATAGTAGTCAGAAGTATGTGTGGTGTTTTGTTTTGTTTTAAATGAAAGTAGGGGCTGATGAAATGGCTCAGCGGGTAAAAGGTGCTTGCTACCAAGCCTGATGACCTAAATTCAACCCCTAGGACCTAAATGATGGAAGGAGAGAACTTGTTCCTGAAGTTTGGTCTCTAACCTCCACATGCATACTGAGGTACAGGGATGAGTGCCAGTCCACGCAAACATGCTCACAATTAAATAAATGCACAACAGGAAAAGGAAGCTTGTTATGAATTATTGCATGGAAACATGCTGGGCAGAAGCAGTGACTGGCTGGGCATGGCGGCAGTGGCGGTGGCCGGTAATTCACAACCCAGATGCTGCATCCATGTGGAGAGTGTATTATACTAGAGAGATAAAGATAGGAAAGAGAGAGACAGAGAGAAAGAGAGAGATCAAGGGTGCGCACCTCCTGAGAGGGAGAGAGAGGAAGGGGAGGCGTTGTCCTTAGAATGAGGCTTTTATGTCAGGACACAGGGCAGCGCCAAGGGATGGGACTTCAAGGCGCAGAGATAATAAAGGGATGTAGCTCAGTGGGTAGGGTACATGCCCGACAGACACAAAGCTTTGGGTTGATCCCCAGCACTACCATCCATACAACTGAGCACAGTGCTGCTAATCCCAGCAGTCAGGATGTAGAGGGAGAGAATCAGAAGTTCAAGGTCATCCTCAGTTCCTTAGAGAGTTTGAGGCCAGCCTCGGCTACATGAAACATTGACTGAGTACATACATAAGTAAGTCAAGACCCAAGAAACAAGTGTGGGGCCAGGCTGGCCTCTAGCTCCTTGTGTTGCTCGGATGACTTAGTAAACATCTGATCCCCTGCCTCTCCCTCTGCCCAGTGCACCACCCTAGCAACGCTTGGGAAGGGATTCAAGGCATGCACAGTAGGCACATTGTGACACACTGCGCCGTGTGTCCCAACCCCTGGTGTTAGCCCTTGGCAGTGAAATATTAAGATAAAGGACCTCACGAGGCCAGCATTGGGAGGAGCCATCTCTGAAAGCTAGATAGTGAGTGAATGTTCTTCGTGAACCTCCAGGTAGAAGGAAAAGTCACAGGGCAGGGCAAATAACTACAGGGGAAATGGGGGACAGGATAACATTCAGCTTGTGTGTGATGACCCCTAGCTTCAGGTATGTGAGGAGAAGTCATCTAGAAGGAAAAGAGCCAGGAAGAGAGGGTTTGAGGAGGATGGCAAAGGTCAAAGGTCGCCATCGGTGAGAAGAGGGAACACAGCACTTGGAAGTCTCTACAGCCTGGCGATTTGGGCAGCTGTGGCTGGTGGTGCCACCAGCCTGAAAGACTGTCCCATCCCCCAGCTGTGCTCTCAATCCTGAGTGTCGGAGCACAGGAAATGGCCGAGTTAGTTCAGGAGTTGTTTGCAGGGTATGGAAAAATTGAGTAAGCCAAGGTCAGAATGAGCCTGGAGTCCAGCCCGAGTCTCTTGGGGCTTAGAGGGCTCAGTGAGGTGACGGGAAAGGTATCCTAGGAGTGAAAGACTTTGAAGTTGGGCTTGGAGGGAAAGTCATCAGGGTCTGGCTTCAGCAGGGGATTGTAGCAGTAGACTGAGGATCACACAGGAGAGTGGAGCATGTGGCTAAGGTCAGCTGATGTGGAGGGACGTGAGGATCAAGGGAGGGGGTGCAGAGTAGGCTGGCCTGTTTCATTAGTGGATGGTCCAGTGGTTGCCAAAATCACAAGGCTGTGGACATGAACACACAGTGGTCAGGGCTCGTTTTGAGATGCCCTTCCTTGGGGAGACAAAGAGTATCTATCCCCTCCTCAATTAGGTCCCATTGACCAACCAAAGTAACCACCCTAGGGGACCAATGGGTGCTGATATACAGAGCATGGGTGCGGGTTTCCTATAGGGGCAAGGGTGACCCCAAAGCAGCCACCCTGCAAAGTCTTTTATCAGTGTGGATGGATAATGGGTCCCCATAGCTGCATAAAGTTAACTTCCCCCAGCCTGTGTACTCTGACACCAACCACCCATGCAGGGAACATGCAGTTAGGGCAGAATTGCATGCACACGGCTGAGAGAAGTGTCTGGGATCTCAGGTGGAGGTCTAGTGAGCTTCCTCACTCCCTCCTATGATGAAATGTCAAGAGTCCCAAAGGATGATCATGATGGACCCTTTCGAGCAGGCATAACTAATGGGCCTAAAGATAGTGGCTGTTCTGCTCAGAAGGTAACGCCTCACAGTGGTCCATAGATAGCATCAGTGGGGCCAGGGGGCTGGAAAGCAGAGACTAGACAGCTGAGGGGTCCCAAGAGTAGAGCAAGTCATGCTGTCAGTGATGACAGCTAACTTCTAATGTGCTTTCATGTCGTTGGGTTGTTTTTTTTTTTTTCTTCTTCTTCTTCTTCCTAAAGAATCTTTGTCATCGTTTTCTAAAAATGGATTGGTAATTGCAAATGTGCCACCTCTTCAATATCAGGCCCTTGGGACCTATCCTGTTGAGTAGGTCAGGACACTGAGCCAGCCCACTGCAGATTCCGGGCTGTCTCCTCCACCACAGCCTGTGAGTGTGTTTGGACAATCTGAGCAGTCATCACAGAACTCAACGGCCCTCATACATGTCTTCCCCAGGTTTCAAGGTCCAAAGCCATCGCCCTTGGCTTACCTAAGCAATGGTGGCAGGGCCCCACCTAATGGCCCTCCTGTAAAGTGCAAAGAGAGCCATGAGGCTTAAGCCAAAGTAGAGACAGTGCCCCAGCAATCCTAAGGAGGGAGAGACTTTCTCAGAGAGAAAGAGGCCACGGGATAATCAGATAATCCTTAGTGTCAGCTATGAAAATAACATGGGTATCAGCAGGAATTCCTACTGAGCAAGAGGTGAGCATCCTGTTCGCCAACCAACTGAGCTCCAGCCCCAGCCCTGCTACCTCCTGTATACAGGCTGGTCAAAGGTTTATATTCTCATTATGAGGAAAGGGAAATCTGCCCTTCCCATTGTACAGAACCTATTTTGTTTGTTTGTTTTTAATAATAGTTATTTTTTTTCTCCTTCCAAGTGTTCCAGGCTACAAGTATTCCTAAGAGCACTTAAGCTGATAGTAATATGGCATCTTGCTTTTCAGGAACTATCACTAGGGATGTTCTCAGAGGGGTTGTGTCTCTCAAGGGAGTGCTTATCAACTGATGTTCAGGACAATGGCTTCAAAATCATGTCTTTGGTTTTTCTAGAGTAAGTGAGTGACATTGGTAGGTCATCTTACATCTGGCTCAGGTCAGGTTCCTAAGATGAGAGAAGGCCGTGATTAGGGTGTGAGGTGTGTGTCCCTCCAGGACTCAGATGCTGCCATTTGATCCCCCCGCAAGGCATTAAGGAAGTGGCAACATCCAGCTTTGCTATTTAGAAATGGGCTTTTGAGGGGCGCTTAGCATTAGATTAGCTCTTCAGGATGGGTTACCATTATGATGGCATTAATAAGAAAGAAGGACCAACACACACACACATACACACACACACACACACACACACACACACACACAAACTTGCTGCCTCTTGCCATGTGATACTTTCTGCCACCTTGGAATTCTGCCAGTCAGGGACCAGGTGCAGGTACCTCTAGAGAGCCACAAGGCAGAGCCAACCTCGTTTCTTTACACACTTCCCCAGCTTGCAGGTATTTCATTATAGTAACTCAGAACAGGCTAAACCAGAAGAAGTAGCTAATACGTTAAGGGGTGGGGGGATGTTTCTCACTAAAGTGAGCAGATTCTGAGAGAAAGGAAAAAAAAAGAGAGAGAGAACCTCGGTGGGAACACCACAGGAGGAAAGAGAGTCTGGCCCCAGAGACCCAAAGGCAAAGGAAATAAGTTAAAAATAAAATAAAGCTGAGGATAAACCTAAGAGCTCCTTGGCAGGATCAAAGCCGAGTGGGAAGCTCTATTCCTGGAGCCCATGTCCGAACAATTTATTTTTCCTACCTCTCAGTCCCCATGTGCCTCCCTCAGCCAAGATCAAGTGACAAAGGACATCTCAAAATACCCACAGCCAAAACTACTCAGCACGTCTCCCTGGGTGGAGAAAGAACACTTTGGAGAGCTTTGTCAAAAGCCACTGATGGGTTTTCCAGCGTCCAGCCAGGTCTTTAGGCACTTGTCACCTGTGAGCTGGCAGCTGCCTTCCAGCCTAGGACTAGATCTCATTCCTGACTGGAGAGCCCTTGCCAGGTCCATTGTGACTTTCTCTGGTCTTGCCTCTTCATCCAGAAACCCTCCCGACCTCTTGTTAACAAAGATCTTAGTGAGGGGGAGATTGCATTAGTGACTCAGGAGCTTGGGTCGGCGCTCTAAATGATGTCAGTTGTAAGGAAAGGCAGCATTGTAAGTCCCTGTTTGTGGCGGGTTGCTCCTGGGGATCATAATGGACAGAAAAATAATAACTAATGGACAGGAAGACAGCTCTTGAGACCAGATTGGCCACTCGGGCGGTGCCAGACAGAGCAGGGCTTCTCTGCACAATGTCAGGGTACAGGAAGCACAGAGCTCTTGGTAGGTCCCAGAACTAAAGAATGATCCCTAATGCTTCTAACATCCCCTATCATCTCAGTTAAGGGAGGCTCATAGCTGGGCGGTGGTGGCACACACCTTTAATCCCAGCACTCCAGAGGCAGAGACAGGCAGATCCCTGATGTCGAGGCCAGCCTGGTTAGTCTACATAGTGAGTGCCAGGATAGCCAGGGCTACGAAGAGAAACCCTGCCTCAAAAAAAAAGGGGGGGGGGGCTAGTGGGAAGGGGGGGGGCTCTCTATAGATGGTCTCACTGCACTGCTTTTGAGAGGAGGGTGTGTGTGTGTGTGTGTGTGTGTGTGTGTGTGTGTGTGTGTGTGTGTCCCAAGGCCACACAATTAATAATTGACAAAACTTGGGCCACAATCTCTTTTGGTTTTCTGTCCTTCACACATTCCACCTAATTTACCCAGAAGCAGATCCTGTGGCTGGAGTAGACCTTGGCGGCTGTTCTCAGACACAAATGTTCTCTGCCTGAAAACAGAATGATTGGGTTTATGGAAGAGTGGGCAGTAGGTGATAGGTGAGGGGATTAATCAACAGTCTGGTTAAAGCCTTCCCTATGTAAGCCAATCCTGTGTAAGTCAGGACGGCGGGGCTGAGAAAAATGAAAAATGATGGCGCAATGTTTGAGCGCGTCTCAGAGAAGAGTGTTCTCTGCTCTCATGCTCACTGTGCCGTTGCTCTTGTTGAGGTGGGGAGCTGCTTTCTGTGTTGTTACAATAGTGGTGTTGGGATTGAACCCAGAACCTGGCCCACGTAGGCACCTGCTCTACATCGCTGAAGTCCTTTCCAAAGACTTGATTGGTTGATTGATTGATGATTGATTACTTTTATTAATGGGGGGGCGTTTCACATCACGCGTGTGGCGGTCAGAGGACAATTTGCATGAGGTAGTTCTCTCCTTTCACTACATGCATCCCTTTATCCTCTGAGCCATTTCGCTGATCCTGTTTCTTTACGTTTGAGACAGGGTCTCCAGCCCAGACCTGACTCAGACTCCTTACGTAGGCAAGGGTGGCTTTGATCTTCTGATCCTCCTGCCTCCACGTGCGCATGCTGAGGATCACATGTTAGGTGAGCATTCTCACGACCGGGCCACATCCTCTGCCCCTTCCAACCACACCTAATTCAGCTATGTGGGGGAGGTTTGGAAGTGTGGCCCACTCCTGGGAGATAGGTGTTGAGTAAGGCTCCTTTGCCCAGAAGACTGTCTCCACGTCAGGGAGATTTTTAAAGCTGGGCCTCATAATAGAAACACTGCTGCAACCTGCTATCAGCAAGAGTTATATTAAACTGGCCCAGAGCCAAGCGCGTGGCACGGAGCCAGCGGAGAGAGATAAGTATTGCAAGAAGATTGTAGGCTCGGCGCCAAGAGAGGAGGTGTTCTCCTCCACCCCACCCCCACACTTTTCATTAAAAAATAATCATCAAAAGGGAAAGGGATAGGATGAGCAAAGTTGCATCAGAATTCTTGTTGAACACCTCTCTCTCGGATTGTGTTCCTGAGATATCTACAATAGCGTGCAAACAGACCACTGCCTGCCTGGAAACTTGACCATGGCTTGACCTTAAAATGGTCCATAGAACTCTTCTGACCTGCCCCACATGGCCGTTCTTGATTGGCCTGTTTGACAGAGGAGGCCACAGGGAAACGTTATCCAGCAAGGCCATTGCCACTTAGAGTGGGAAAGACTGTCAGTGGAGTCAGGCTGGCTTCCTGCACCCTGCTGCTTCCGGGGAGGCCCGTGCAGTCACTGTGGGCTGTGGCATCTCTTCCTCAGCCTACAGCAGCCACGCAGCATCTCAGCACTCAGGAAGGCCGGTGCAAGCCATGCTCGTGTGTGTGTGTGTGTGTGTGTGTGTGTGTGTGTGTGTGTGTGTGTGTGTTCACATGTGTGTGAAAGTACACTTGTGTGGAGGCCAGAAGTCAGCATCAGGTATCTTCCTAAGCCACCTCCCATGTTCTTTTTTAGATTTATTTATTTTTGTTTTTATGTGTGTGGGTGTTTTGCCTGCATGTATAAATGTGCACCATGTCCATATAGTACCTGAAGAGACCAAAAGGGGGTGTCTCAGATTCCCCTGCAGCCGGACTTACAGACATAGACATTGTGAGCTGCCTGAGTCAAACCAGATCCTCTAGAACAGCATGGCTAAAACCACTGAGACACCCACTTAGCCCCCTCTCCACCTTATTTTTTGAGACAATCTCTAAGTCAGTGGTTCTCAAGCTTCCTAATGCTGTGACCCTTGTGTTGTGGTAAACCACAACATAAAATTATTTCGTTGCTACTTCATAATTATAATGTTGCTAATGTTATGAATCATAATGGAAATATCTAACATGCAGGCTATCTGATATGTAACCCCTGTGAAAGAAGCATTCAACCCCCAAAGGTTGGCTAGTGTTAGCTGGCCAGTGGCTCAGGGGTCTCCTTGTCTCCCAGCTCACTCTGCTGGCATTAGCAACATACCTCACTACATGTGGCTTTTTAGGTGGTGAGGATTTGAACTTGGGTCCTCAGGCCTGCAAAAGCAAACATTTTACACACTGTGCCATCTTGTCAGCCCAAGACTCTACTTTTCTCACAGTCCACTTGCTCCCTTTAGGGTGGAACCCTCTGAGAGGCCAAGAGAGAGGTCAACTCTCAGAGTCATTGTGGGCCTGAGACGAGGTGGACATCCCAAGACCCTGTAGACCCCCCTACTCCAGACATGTGGTGGATGCCGACTGCCAGTAACCTGAACCCTGATGTGGGCAGAGGTCTCTGGTCCAAACAACTGTCAGGGACTGGATGGTGAACCCAGAAATCCTGTTTTCCCCAAGCCAGCATAAGATATACTGTGAGGAGACTCTTGAACTTCCTCTTTAGGAAAACCTCACAACTTCCAGGAGTTTGCATGAAGCAGTGAGGCCATTTCAGAGCCCACAGTTGTCAGGACTTTCCCCTGCTCACTTTGTCTCCGTGTCTCTGTAAATATTTACGTATTATTATTTTTACCCTAGAACACTTTGAGAGAAAGTTGCAGGCACAATGACCCTTCACCCTTGACGACGTCAGCGTGTGTCCCAGGAACAAGGACTTTCCTTTATGTAACCCCGGTGCAATGATTAAAGCCTGCAAGTCTGTGTCACTGACACAACAGTGCACTCCGATACACAGGCATATTGACGTTTTGCCAATTGTCCCAGTAACTTTGTTTGGTCTTGTTTATTTGAACCAGGGTTTCATGTAGCCCAGACGGGCCTTAAACTTTATGTAGCCAAGGCTAGCCTTGAACACCTGATCATCCTGCCATCAACCCCCAAGTGTGAGCGTTACTGCTACACACCACCATGCCCTGCTATTCCAGTAAACACCTTCACTTCAGTCCATGACCTCATGTTGCCTCTGGTTGAGACTTCCCTGTGACACTCCTTTGGTTTGGAGTGGTTTTTCTGTGTTTCTGAAAGACACGCATTCTAGGGGGTCATTCTGCTTTTCCTCATGGTGTCTCACGATTCGATCCCCACCATGCCCCTTCCACAGGAATTTTGTGGTAGCACTCTGTGGTCTTATGCACTTTCCAAATGTCCTTTCCTTGGAGCATCCCTCTGTGCTCTTGTCTGGCACTTGAGAAGACTGCCCTCCTTTATTTTTCCATGTAATGTTGCTGGTCTTGGGGCCAGTGGGAGGGCTCACTGTCAGCCAAGGCTCCAGCTGTTGTTCCAGAATCACCCCGTGGTGGAGCGGGAAGAATCCTGGGGCCATGCTGATCCCCAACCTGACCTCCAACTCCTGCAAAGGGCCAACAAAGCCTTCATGGGGTCAATCATAGCAGATGTACTGGGCTCTTACAAAGTGGCCCCTGAAAGTGGACACTCGGGAGACTGAGGCAGGAAGAGCATTAGAGCCCATGAGCTTGAGATCTGCCTAAGAAATGTAGTGAGATCCTATTTAATAGTAATAATAAACCAGCCATGAGCAGGGGTTGGGGGAATGTAGATCAGTTGATAGAATGCTTGCCTAGCATAAATGAAGCCCTGGGTCCATCCCAAGTTCTGCATAAACTGGGTGCGGTGGTGTGTGGCTGGAGGAGAATCGAAGTTCAGGGAACTGCTACATAGTATATTTAAGTCCAGCCGGAGCTGCATGAGACCTTGGGTTTGGGGGGCATGGGGAAGAGGGAGAAGAGAGGGAGGAAGAAAACATAAAATCAGAACAGATGTAGATCTGATTGCATCAACAAAACCAGGCTAAAATCACTAGATTCAAGTGTACCTTTGTCCCTAATTTGGCAATGTCTCTAGGATGGGCTAGCCTTAATGTGTTCCTATTCTGGGCCAATGAGGTAACTCACTGGTAGTGCACCTACCTAGGTTAGCTCATCAGCCCCATGAGGGCATCCCACTTCTCCGTTCAGACAGCTGTGGCCCTTGTTAAGGCTTCAGATCCTTTTCAGTGATGTCTCTCAATCAACCCATCTTCACACAGCTGCTAGAGAGGCATGGAATCCGACAGGACCCCAGGTTTGACTGTTTCATGCTAGCTTCCATTGCCGGATGCAATTATGTCACCTGTCCACGGTTTTCCTCTGTGCTGTACACTCCTGGAATAGCCAGTGGTTCTAGAAACTTCAGCATGCGCATCAGCTGGGGGCTTGTTAGGCTCTCCATCCCTACCCTAAAGCCACTGAATCAGAACCTGTGTTTAAGCAAGAAGGATTACCCAGGGTGTTTTATGTACACATTAAAGCAAGGGATTCATTAATAGAACACACTAGAAGGGCATGCATACCCTAGGTAATGAATTCAAGTCATTCCTCAGACTGTGGTCCTTGCTCCTAGGGCAATGACCCTCTAACTACCCTCTCTATTCATGAGATTTGAAGTTTTGTTTTGTTTCCCCTGGTGTTCATGAATAAAGAAACTTATTGGAGCAGGGCGGTAGTGGCGCACACCTGTAATCCCAGCACTCGGGAGGCAGAGGCAGGCGGATCTCTGTGAGTTCAAGGCCAGCCTGGTCTACAGAGCTAGTCCAGGACAGGCTCCAAAGCTACAGAGAAACCCTGTCTTGGAAAAAAAAAAAAAAGAAAGAAAGAAAGAAAGAAAGAAAGAAAAAAGAAACTTTTTGGAAGATCTTGGTCTGAATCCTACTTTTTTCTCACGTAAAATTTTTTCTTAACTTTGACATCTGCTACTACCTGTTGGCTCACAAGATGTCACCTGCTAGCAGACAAAAAAGAAAAAAATTCAACTACCAGCAGACATGCTAATTTAAAACTCGGGCTTTGAGTACAATGTTTGGAGCCAGCAAGATGGCTCAGCAGGGAAAGGCACTTGCTGCCAAGCCTGATGATCTGAGTTCAATTCCTGGAACCCACCCAGTGGAAAGACAAAGCCAGTTTCTGAAGGTTAATCTCTGACCTGTACACAAACGCCATAACATGTGCACATCCACACACATTCAAACACGCAAAGCTAAAGAAATGTGGAAAAAAAACTATAGACCTTCATTCATTGTTTATAACAGTACAGTTCAGCAAGGAAAAAAAATAAAGCAACACAAAAGTATTCCTTTTTTTTCTTTTTTGGACAAGGTCCTTCCATATGGTCCAGGCCAGCCTATTATTAAGTTTGCGTTCACATGCCAGATACTAAAAAAATGGGGGTCTAAAGAAGTAGTCACAAGCAGGGTCCGGAGAAGCTCTTCAACAGTTAAGGGTATGCGCCACTCTTCCAGAGGACCCAGGTTTGGTTCTCAGCACCCCCATCAGGTGGCTCTCAACGGCCTCTAACTCCAGTTCCAGGGTATCTGGTGCCCTCTCCTGGCTTCTATGAGCACTGCACTCATGTGTCCATACACAGAGATAAATATAAAAATAAAATCTTTTTTTCCCCCAGAGCTGAGGACCCAACCCAAGGCCTTGCACTTGCTAGGCAAGCGCTTTACCACTGAGCTAAATCCCCAACCCCTAAAAATAAAACCTTTTAATCAGCACTCTGCAGGCAGAGGCAGGCAGATCTCTGACTTCAAGGCCAGCCTGTTCTACCAAGTGAGTTCCAGGACAGCCAGGGCTACTCAGAGAAACTCTGTCTCAAAAAAATGAAAATAATATTTATAATAATAATAAATCTTTTTAATTTTTAAATTAAAAAATAAAAGAAATTAAATTTAAAATAAAAAGTCTTCTTGCTACATCTGACCTTATTCTAAACCTTAAGAAACAATAGATATTTGCTCAACCTTTCTTGGAGTGTTAGTGATATATGACCTCCTGATTTAACAAGAGTAACATCAGCCAAGACAAACCACGAAGTAGAGGCACTGTTCCCTGGCAATCCCTTCAGAGGCTAGTGCCTCTGGGAGCCCAAGAATTCAGAAGATCTGAAGTGGCAGGAGCCTCAGGGGAAATGAGGAGCAGGAGCCGGAACATAGAGCATGGAGAGGAAGCTGGAGATGCCGAGGAACAAGAGGGACCTCAGCAGAGCCAGAAGGAAGGGAAGGAAGACTTCGTAGGCAGGAGAGGTGATGGGTGAGGCAGGCACACTAAGTCTGCAGTCTTACGTCCCCTTGGGGACCCTGCAAGGCTCTTTCACACCTATTCTCTTCACGGGTCTTGACAGTTTAGCAAACAGTTCCAGATGATGGACTAGCCGGAAGGACTTCGGGAAGTCTCCTATCTCCTGAGGCATGGTTTCAGAAATAGAACCAGATATTTTCATTCCTGGGCTCTGATCTTTCTACCATAAACTGATATGTCCTAACAGCGCTGAAGGCTTAGTTTATTGGGAAGAAAATTCATGGGCAGGTGTATAGGTGGGTGGATGGATGGATGGATGATAAAGCAATCATGGACAGAGAATGCTGAGTGGATACATGGTTGGGTAGGGATATCAGAAAAAGGAGTCCCATGGTTGTCCATATGAGGGAGATTAGAGGGCCAGTCATGGAGGTGGATGGTGTGATACATGGATACATACAGCTTTAGTGCCTTACATGATGGGAGAATAAAGAAGAAAAGAGAGCTTGAGATAACACCCAGGTTCTCATCTTGGATGATTCAAAGACCACATAGATAACCAAGCTAAAGCCTTAGAGCCAGAGGGGTTGGGACATGGTGAATGTAGGTCTGAATGTGTTCACTGAAGTCCAACCAGAGATGGGCATAGTCATGTGACATAGATCTAGACGTCAGGAAGAATGTCAGAGATATCCAAAAGGCTTCCTGTGTCATTAGCAATCAAACATTCATTTCTTACAGATGTTCACTATGGTAGTGTAGATAATATACAGAATTATCGTGGGCTTGGAATCAATGGTAGAGTGCTTGCCTAGCATTTACACCTAGCACCACAGACAGGGGGTGAGGCTTGGGGGGAAACACTGCTTATGATTAAAAACAACTGTTCTGTTCCTCTGGGAAGAGAAAAAAAAATGGGGAGAGGGCTGTTACTTAGAGAAGACGTCACACCCAATGGACGTGAATGGACGTAGAGGACTGGAGAGCATGGATGAGGCAGTGGGCAGGTGCCTCCCCACTGAGGAAAACCAAAATGAAGAGATCCAGCCAAGGGTCTGTGGCCTTGCTGTATCATGGCCTTGGCAAGAGCTCTAGACACCCACCTCATCACCTGCTGGGCCAAGCCTATATTCCCTGTTGCCAGGGCTGGGAAGCTCCTTCTAGAGGCTTCCACAGCTGTCTGGGGTGGGGACAAGTGGAGTTCAGCCAGTGCACTTTGTGTGGTTCCTGACTTTGTCTCTGGAGGGATTTTACAGCCCATCCACCCAGAAGGGGGAGATCAGACCAAATACAGCCTACTAGGAAAATGTAACAGTTTGTTCCCTGATTTTGTTTTTTCTGATAGTAGATGCAGTCTCTTATGATTCTTAAGTGGCTTTGGGCTGGTGCCTGATGCATTGTTTTGCCCTGAGAGGCTCGGCTGGAATGAGCTGGATGGAGACACAGGCCCTGAAGATACCTCAGGACACTCAACTGGGCGAACAACAGAAGGGAAACTCTCTGGCCTCCAGAGAGCCAGGCTGTGGGTCTCTTCCCTTTGCCTACTCTCACAGGATGACCCCAGCCAGACCCCAGCCCGCCACCTGTCCTCTGTACTTTATTCTCTTCCCTCGAGGCTGAGTTAGTGGAAAAACACGTATCCGTAATTATTGTGTGTCAGAAACTCTGCCTTTTTGTGCAAGCACTCATTGTGTGGGCTTTAAAAGAATCCCTTGAGGGAACCAGGGGACCAAAGTCACCTCCAGTGGACAGACACCAAACAGTGAGGCTGGTGAAGGCTGGGCCAGCATGGGTCTGTCTGCCAGCAGCTCCAGGTTCGATATCCATTTGTCAGCTTGAGAGAAAACCAGCCGTTCCTGCTCCCAGAGACCACCTTGTAGACTGAAATAAGAAAAACTGAGAGACATTGGAGCTATTTGAAGCGCCGTTTCTGAGATTTATTTTTGGATCCATTATTGATCGTACTGCAGGGAAACCATACACCCGTCCCTGCGCCAATATCCACACCTGCCTGTGGGAGGTGCTGGCCCTGTGTCCTAGGCCCATCTGTGGCCCCAACTGGGGGAGGTTTTGCTCCAAGGCTGCCCTCTGCACCAAAATCAGAATTACTTCTGCAAGGACCTTGTTACAGCTACCCTGGGAGCCGAAACTTAGAAGCTGCTTTTTTTCGCCTTTAAAAGCTGTTTTCGTTAATGAGTCAGGCTGTAGCTTTGTGACCCTGTTGTACGGCTGTACTTCTCTGCCTTCCCCATAATTAGTTGGCCTAGAGCACCTGTTTAGGGCATTGTTGGTGGTGTTTTGTTATGCTTCCCATCCCCCAACCTTGCCGCCCTCACCGCACCCCTTAAACAACCTTTTTCCATATTTGTCACTGTGTTACTTTGACTAGACTCTCTTGAGACTTCTTCACCATTAGCCTCACTCATGTGAGCCTGGGGATCACCAGGTCCCCTGTGGGGGGACTTTGAGTCATGGCTTGAAATAGTTCCCTCAAACCCTGGATTCAAAGTGTCCCTTCCCTCAAAGCCATTGTCTCTGTGAATTCCTGTCTCCGCCTTACCACTTTACCCAGCATCCTTTTTACCTTATTGTCCCCATTCTACCCAGGCGTTTGTTGGTGGCCTTTATGTTGAACCTCACCAAAGAGCCACGGCCCTGAGTTATTCCTGCCCCTCCATCTCTCCGACCGATTGTGCTTGTTGGGTTTCTTTCTGTTGTTATAAAATTGTGTAGCCTTTGAGGTAGGTGGCACATGGAAAGACCTCTCGTGTACCTTGGGGGCTCTCAGGAGGTCGTGTTTGATCACTGAGAACAAAGTCTAGTTACCTTTGTTGGCAAATGGTTAGGGTAGTGAGCTCCACCATGGCCTGGATAGTGAAGAAAAGGATCTTGTGGGAGTTGGCTAGACTGCCACACAAATCTCTCCAGCCAAGAGACAGCACACACTGTGCTGGAGGTCAGAGGTTGAACTCAAGGTGCCATGGGGCCATGGTCCTCCAGAGGCCTCTGGAGCATCCTTCTTTGCCTCTTACAGCGTCTAGTGGCACCAGCCATTCCTTACCTTGTGGCCACATCGCTCCAGTCTCCGCCTCTCTATATATGATGTTTTTCTCCTATCCCAACTGCTGTTCATCTTTATCATGTCTACACCCTCCCCTTCTTATGAAGATGCTCACCATCAGATTTAGGAACCATCCTCAACCTGGAATTTCATCATTCGATCTTTAATTACATCTTCGAAGTCCTTGTTTTCCAATAAGGTCTTTCTTGAACCTTCTGATGGATGTGAGTTGAGGGGGAGCACCATTCACTCCGCTACAGGAGCACTGATAGCTGTGTAGAAGGAAGAATCGGCAGACACCACACAACCCAGGAATCCCATTCCTGTGTTTCAACCATGTAAAAACCCACCCACAGATGCCTTTAGCAACTCTCTCTGCTCAGAGAAATGGATAAACATCATCCACACAATAGAAAACCATTCAACATTTAAAAGGCATGAACTTGGAGACCCTGGGCAATGAGAAGGGTCTGGAGGAGGCTATGCTAACTCTATCTCCAGAGAAACATTCTCTGAGTTTTCACTTGTCTGGGGTTTCTCTGTCTTCTATGAAGGGCTAAGAATCAAAGGCAGGATTCTTACAAATACTAGAGCAAGCACGGTACCAAGTCCTCCGTTCCTGTTTGAGACTCTTGCAAATCCCAAATCATAGGATAGAGAACCTGTGTGTGGTTTCCAGAGCTGGAGTGGCTGGATGATGTGCCTTTAATCCCAGCTCCTGGGAGGCAGAGGCAGGCAGATCTCCATGAACTCGAGGCCAGCCGGCTCTACAGAGTGAGTTCCAAGAGAGTCAGGATACACGAGAGACCATGTCTAAAGAAGGGAAAAAAAAAAAATCAGGCCAGCCTCCCAACCTGAACCCAATCTGTTCCCTCCTGTGGTACAAGATGTGAGAGTTCTTTTCTTCTGCTTTTCCACTTCCCAAGCCCTTTCTCCATCACTGGAATCCTCTCTCTGCTCAGGGCTCAGCATCCCTGTTGGGAGCCCTGCCAGCAGGCCATGAAGAGAGCAGCCATTTTGTTCCACTTGACATTTCCTGTCTGATTTGTTGCTGACCTCGCTACCTAGCACTCCTGCCCTACAGGAATGGAGACATGCCCTCCCTTCTCCACCTCCTAACTCAGTAGCTCCTTTCCCAGGGGAATCTTTTTTGGGTTGTTTTTGGGTTTTTTTTTTTGGTTTTTCGAGACAGGGTTTCTCTGTAGTTTTTTGGAGCCTGTCCTGGACTAGCTCTGTAGACCAGGCTGGCCTCGAACTCACAGAGATCCACCTGCCTCCGCCTCCTGAGTGCTGGGATTACAGGCGTGCACCACCACCACCCAGCTTCCCAGGGGAATCTTAACTCATAGTAGCGTCTCAGACCTAATTCTACAAGGATTACGCGTGGTGCCATTCTCTTCCCCTGAGGAGCGAGTGTCCTCACATGACCAACACATTCTAATGCTCTTCCATCCTCACATCCCAGGCTCCTTCCTGGAGCCCATAGCAGTGACAGCCTCGAAGTGTGGTCTAAACCCCAAGGACAGCTTTCAGAGAGCGATGCTCCTTAAAATCCCTCCACGCTAAGTCTGTAGCTCTTTCCCAAGGCAACCCAGACTGGTAGGGACTGTGTCTGGCTACCTCGGTGACACTCTGGGTTTGATCCCTCAGTACCCCCCCCCCAAAGCAAACCTTAAGGGGCTAAGAAAAGAAATTTTTTTCTCATGTTTTATAGAACACTAGAGTTGACAACAAATTCAAACATTCGTTGGATTTTTAATGTTCCCAACACAGTGAAGTGATAAATATTTAAGGTAATGATTATGTCACTACTACAATTCTAATTACACAGTGTATATATGTATTAAAATGCTATACTGTGCCTCATAAATGTGTATAGCTATTATTTTCAATTAATTTTTTTTCTTTTCAGAAAATCATGCTGAGTGTAAGCCCAGGAGTCAAAACATTTTCACAGCATGCAGGAGTCCCTGAGTTTACACACACACACACACATACACACACATACAGCATTATATATATTTGTATACAATATATTAAATATTTTACAAATAGTAGAAGGTAAAAGATTTATTTGATCTAAAGAGAAACCAGAGTATTAAACATTTGAAATGTAGACAAAGGACTGGTATGTGGTCCAGTTAGTAGAGAGCTTCCCCAGCATGTGTTATGGCCTCACTTTTATCCCCAGCCCCAGATATCGTGGTGCAGGCTTGAAATCCCAGCACTGGAGAGGATCAGAAGTTCCAGGTCATCCTCAACCACATACATAGAAAGTTCAAAGCCAAGCCCGGCTCCAGGAGACATGTGTTTAGAAAAAAAAACAACAACAACAGCCGGGCAGCGGTAGCACACACCTTTAGTCCCAGCACTGGGGAGGCAGAGCCAGGCAGATCTCTGTGAGTTCGAGACCAGCCTGGTCTACAGAGCAAGATCCAGGACAGGCACCAAAACTGCACAGAGAAACCCTGTCTCAAACCCCGCTCCCCTTCCCCCCCACAAAAAAGAAAGAAAAAAAATCAACAGAAAACCAACAACAACAACAAAACATGGAAACAGATAGTCCCTCAGACCTACTACCCTGGGAGGTAATTGAGCTGTCGGTGAAGCCAAGACAGTGTAAGGACAACAGAGACATAAAGGGGACCCCTTGGCGGCCTTTGTGGGTTCACCACCGGAATGGTGTTTCTCAGACCCTCTCAGGGCTGACCCGTTGCCTTCAAGTCGCTTTGCTTCCCCTTGCTGGTGGTGGGGAAGGGAAAACTTTTCCCTTCCGCCAAACCAAAGGCCTAATGATGCTGTCCACCAGAGCCTCTCTAGAGAAACGTTGCCGTTTACCCAGCATTCCGGTCAATCCACCCAGCCTTAATATCCCCAAAGCCTGGGGCCAGTGGAACATTTGACGAGGATTAGATAAAAGCAGCTTGCCTCCCACTGCACTGCCAGATGGGGCTCTAGATTCTGCTCCAAGACCAAGGTCAGTTCAAGAGGGAGTCCAGGGCCATTTCTTCCCCGGGGACTCCCAGCACTAACAGTCAGTTCTCTAGGCACCCCACCTCAGCAGTTGTGGGTTAGACCCTGGAGTCTGGGCCAAACCGTGCAGCTATTATGGGATAGGATTCTTCTTTTCCTCCTGTCACGAAGCAGTCAAACTCTTCGGTCTAGTTTGAGTACCCATGTTATAGGCTCACAACCGCATGTAACTCCAGCTCTGGGGCATCTGAAGCCTCCTTCTGACCTCAACTACACTCGTGTGCACATACCCTCACACAGACACAACACATACACATCATTTGGAAATTGAGATGGTAGATGTCAAGCACTAACTCCTAAAAATTGTCTCTGACCTCCACACGTTTGGGCACATGCACCTGATCACATTCTAAGACTTACACAAAATCATGTTTTAAAGGCCATAAGAATATATTGTCTTAGGTATCACAAAGAATGTAGGAGTGACCTCTGCATGTATTGTGTGGTTGTGTAGCTTGGTCTTCTTGTGGGACTGCTAACAGTGAGAACAGGGGCTGCCTCTGACTCTTTCGCCTGCTTTGAGGACCCTTTTCCTCCTGGGTTTCTCTAGCCTTAATATGAGGGGTTGTTCCTAGTCTTATTGGAACGTGATATGCCATGTTTGGTTGATATCCCTGTGAGGCCTGCTCTTTTCTGAAAGGAAATTGAAGAGGAGTGGATCTGGGGAGAGGGGAGAGGGCAAGAGTTAGGGGGGGGCTGGGGGAAGGAAGTGGGGAGAACTGTGGTTAAAAAAGACAGCCACTGGATGAAAGCTCGTGTCAGGTATATAGAACATAGACATAACTGAAATATATGTGATACCTTCAGTGAGCAGTCAAAAATCCGCTCTCAAGCTGGGCGTGGTAGAGCACACCCTTAATCCCAGCACTCGGGAGGCAGAAGCAGGTGGATCTCTCCGTGAGTTCGAGGCCAGCCTGGTCTGCAGAGTGAGTTCCTGGACAGCCAGGGCTGTTATTCAGAGAAACCCTGTCTTGAAAAACAACAACAACAACAATCTTCTCCCAAACCCCAGAGCAGGAATCACAAAGGGCAGCAGCACCCAGGGTTCAGGGGCAGGTGCAGACATATTTGTGTCTTGGTCTCTGTTCTCTGAGCTTCTTTCCCATCTCTTCATTTCTCAGAGATCCTCTCTGAATGTATTTGGTTTTTTAGTGATTTTTTTCCTAGTTCAAGATGAAGTCTAATGTGACCAACATAAAGAATGTCGTCTATAGAGGATCTCAGGATCACATGGTGAAGGGGTTTATAGACACTGGTGCAAAGTCTTGATTTCATTCCCTGATTAGAATAGGGTTTGAGGTGCAAAAGAAACATGATTTAATTCCCTGATTAGGACATCATTTGAGGTGCAAGGGAAGCATGATGGAGGTGAGGCCAGTAGGCTTAGTTACCTATAAACACTGAGTTCTCAAATCTCTGCTCTTCCAAAGGACTGGGCACATGGGGCTCAAATCTGACTCAAGATAATATTTTAACTAATTCGGGGTTTTTTTCTTACTCCACCACTTTAACTATCAGCTAGAATATGAACTTTCTACACCTCATGTTCTGAACCCAGTGTTAACACTTGGGTAGGGCTCAGGTGTGGCGGCACCTGTGGCATCTGCAGGACCTTGGGGGACAGTGTTGGGAGGTGACTTGTACTCTAATTATGACATTCTTTCATCTGTAAACTGTAAAAGTTTTGCCAAACTGTTGCCGCATTGAAACATGGAATTTAGGGAAAACTAAATCTGTGTTCATGGTCTAGGATCCCTCACATTTGACTTCTGAATAAACTAACTCTTACTGGCCAAAAAAAAAAAAAAAAAAAAAAAGATGTAGGAATGCTTAGTTTGCAGGAAGATGTAGACTTTTGCAGATGCTTTGCCGTTTATGTGAGGGACTGAGACATCTCTGAGATTGGATATGGAAGGACAGCCGCAATTTGATAACATGTGGATCACGTGTTCTGTCGAGTTATTTGACTGACTCTTATTTTAAATCTGGTCTTCTCAAAATTCCGAGTCCCCTAAGACCTTATCTTCCATACTGTGGAACACACGTGGTAGGGACACTATAGTATGAATGGAGTACATACTTACCAATCCTCAGGCTGACCTGTGAGCAGGTCTGTGGGGGATTATCTTGATGGTCTTAGTTGATGTGGAAAAACCCAACCTGAAAGTGAGCAGCACGATGTCCTGGTTTGGGGCCCTGGACCACATACCATGAGAAGGCAAACTGGGCACTGAGCGTGCATGCATTCTCTCTGCTGCTGATGGTGGCTGTGATGTGAACAGCATCGTCCAGCTCCTAACACCATGTTTCTCTGCAGTGATGGACTGCAAGGTGGAGAGGCGGACTATAAATTGGAATCATGAGCTAACGGAAACCCCCCTCTCCCCGAAGTTGCTGACCGTCAGGATATTTTATCGCGGTGATAGAATTGAGACTGGGACAGGAGCCAGGCTCTAGTAAAACTGCCTTGGTGCCGCCAGCGAGCCTCCTCGCTGGCCTTTCTTGGTATGTCTTAATTAATCACATCCCAGGTGCTAAAAATCTAGCAGACGAGCACAGCAGCTTGGCCAGGCCTCTTTGTCTTTTCTACTGTATTTGAAGCATGAAATGAGGTGACTGGGAGATTTTTCTCAAAGTCCCTACCCGTCAGCCATCTCTGCCCTGCCTTCTCACATAGCTTCAGTGTACTACAGGAAGATCGAAATCTAAACAGTTACAACCTGGGGGCCTCCCCCTTTTTTTCCTACTTATACCTCAATTAAAATAATAATAATAATAATAATAATAATAATAATAATAATAATACAGTTTATTTTGGGGGTACATTTATGTTTACAGAGAGATTTGTGACAGTACAGAGAGTTCTCATCTAAGCTTAGAAAAGTGTCTCTCTTTAGGGAGAGGAGATTAAACCCAGGATCTCAATCATGTTAAGAGAACATGCTAGCAGCCAGGTAGTAGTGGCACATGCCTTTAATCCCAGCATTTGGGAGGCAGAGGCAGGTGGATCTGTCCCTGTAACCCTTGAAGCCTGACGCAGCACCTGCATGCAATGAGTTTATTCTCTGGGGCCCAAGCAGAAGGCAGAAAGCACAGTTATTTGAACAAGAGGAATGTAATATCGGGAGTTTTTAATATCTGGTAGAAGCAACTACCAAGATGGGACAAGAACATAAAGGTTACTGTAGAGCTGAGAAAAAGTACCCAAGGAAGGACAAACTTTGAAAGGGCCTCTCTCCGTGACTAAGGTGCCAGATGCTGACACCCCTGGAAAAGTGTAGCTGTCACCCCCAAGATGGCAGAGGAGTTCCTCAGCTGGGTGCCAGGCACTGAACAACAGAAAGTCATCTGGGACACAGGCAAGGTGAGGGTAGAGGCCAGGTGTGCCAAGGGAGTTGGCACACACTACCGCTGCAAGGCTGAAATGCACACAGTGCCTGCATCAGGAGGGCCAGAGCAAAGTGGTTCCTGGGCCCACTGCCAGGGCTGCAAGGTCATTGAGTAATTGCCCTCCAGGCACACAGCAAGGCAGAACAACATCTCTTCCCACAGACTGTACATACACCCTCCAGGATCCAAGCCTGAGGAGGCTAACCTTTTCCCCAATAATGTCCCTAGACTGCCCTCTATTGACAGTGCTGTAGTAGTACATGCTCTAGAGGGGAAATGCTCACAGGGTCCTACCCTTAGAACTGAGAAGCAATAATGTCATCTGTCAGTGATTTTTTTTCCCTTAAGTTCTATTTGCAGTTGGGGAAATGGTTCAGTCAATAAAGTACTTGCCACACAAGCAAGAGGACCGGAGTTTACATCCCCTAGCGTTTGCATAAAAGCCAGGTGTGATTGCACCCATCTGTAACCCCAGCATTTGGGTGGGGGAGGCAGAGATAGGAGGATCCCTGGAGCTCACTAGCCAGCCAAAAGACAAATGGATGAGATCCAGGTTCAATGAGAAGATGAGGTTGAAGGGCTGAGGGGACGGTTCAGCAGGTAAAAGCACCTGCTACGTAAGCATGAGGACCTGGGTTAGACCCCCAGCACCTAAGTCACTAGGCAAGCATGGCCGTGTGCTCCTGTAACTCCAGCTGTGAGGGGGCCTGGAGACAGGAGGATCGCCAGAGCTTGTAGGCCACCAGCCTAGTGCCAGGATCAGTGAGAGACCCTGTCTGAAGGGAATAAGGCCAAGAGTGATAGAGCTGGACACCTGACATCCTCCACAGCATATGCATACCCTCACAACACACACACACACACATACACACATGCATGCATGCACTCACACACACACACACACATACTAACTTAGTTAATCTTTAAAAAAATACAAAGTTGATAATAAAAGAAGACATCTTTCACTACATATATATATATATAAATCATCTGATATAAATCTTCAACTCTCTGTCTCTATCTCTGTCTCTCTGTGTATGTGTGAGATGTGACATTGTATAATTAATGAGTTAAAGCCACACAGCTTGCCAATGGCTCCCTAACACCTGCCTACTTCCCTTTCTTTGAATCCCATACATTACACCAATAAATGTCAAACCTCTTTGCGTCTTCTGTAATTTACTGTCTAGAAAGCTCCATCTCCTCAGGAGTTCTGTTCTGTCTTCCTTCTCCTCTTGGCTCACACTTGAGAAAGAGTGAGAGACCGACTCTGATTCCCACAATCCTTCACTTCACAACTGATTTCTCCACTCAGACCTGAATGGTTTGCCCACCGTCTGTTTCATTTCAAGGCAATCCACCTGTCCATCCCAGACAGTAGGCGTGCTCAGAAGCCCAGGACTGCAAGAGGTACTGGCAGGAACCTGGGTTAACCTAAAAGCCAAGCTTTCTGCACCTTTGAAGGAATGTGCCACAGGCATCTCAGGGCAAGCTGGGGGTTCGTGTTGCCTGACCAGTCAGGCCTCTAAACCTACTAGAAGAGTAGGCAGTTGGGGGGGATGAGGAGACGGCTCATTGGGTACTGATCGCCAACACCAACATAAAAAGTGTAGCTATAGTTTTCCTGTGTTCCGCCCGGTCCACAGCCACTCAGAGCCAAGTAAACACACAGAGGCTTATATTAATTAAAACTGCTTGGCCATTCGCTCAGGCTAACTACTGACTAGCTCTTACACTTAAACTCAGCCCATTTCTGTTAATCTATTTATTGTCACGTATGTGCCATTGCATGCTTCTCCCTGGACAGTGGGCTGGCATCTCTCACTCAGCCTTCCTCTTCCCAGAATTCTCCTTCTCTGCTTATCCCACCTGGCTACTGGTCAATCAGCGTTTTATTAAACCAGTGCACAAAAGCATTATCCCACAGCAAAAAAGTTTGTGTGTGGTGGCATGGAGTGCTGGGAGACAGAGGCAGGAGGATCCCAGCAGCTCACTGGCCATGCCTGTCTAGCTCCAGATGCAGCGAGCCACTCTGTTTCAAACATAAAGGGAGAGTGACAGAGGCACTCTGGCTTGCACACTTCATTCATGGCCACTTGCACACGCACACCAAGAAAGAGGAGGAAGGAAAGGGCAGAGACAAGCGATAGAGCAAACAGACAGCGAACTTGGCAGATAGTTTCCAGGATGACCACTAGGCTAAAATGGTCACCTGACTCAGGTGAAGCGCCCTTGCACCCTGCGCCTCTGTAGGGTGTGCTAATAGCAAACATTGTGCATCAAGACAATGTTGATAGGCATCAGTCATCTTTTTTGTTTTGTTTTGGTTTTTGGTTTTTTTGTTTGTTTGCTTGCTTGTTTTTGGGGTTTTTGAGACAGGGTTTCTCTGTAGCTTTGGAGGCTGTCCTGGACTAGCTCTGTAGTCCAAGCTGGCCTCGAACTTTCAAAGATCCACCTACCTCTGCCTCCCGAGTGCTGGGATTACAGGTGTGCACCACCACCGCCCGGCCAGACATCTTGTTCTTACAACAAAATACCCCATCTTCTGTAGAAGAGTGTGATGGGGCTGGTGGTCGTGGATGAGCCCCTGCAGTGAGGTGAGGTGCAGAGATGTCCACTAAGGATAAAGTGGCTTTCCACACCTAATCTGCTTCCTGTCCTCAAGGAACTGCCTCATCGCTTCAGACCAAAATGTGGGCGTGTGTAGGTATGTGTGCATGCCTGTGTGCATGCATGCGTGATGTCTTAGGCCAAAAGAACCTAACCAAGCTTTACCCTGTTCACATACCGATGAAATCACACTCTTAAGTGATCATAAGAGTACACGTTTGAATTGGGGATGTGGCTCAGTTGGTATCGAGCTTGCTTAGTATACATGAGGCTGAGCTCAGTCCTAAGAACCTTGTAAAGGCCAAACATGCTGATGTCAGTAATCTGTAATCGCAATACTGGGAAGGGGAGGTAGGAAGATCAGAAGTTCAAGGTTGTATCTGGCAGCCTGGGCAACAGTGAAACCCTGTCTCAAAAAAGAAAGAGAAAAAGCTGTGTGTGGTGGCACACCCCTTTAGTCACAGCACTTGGGAGGCAGAGGCAGGTGGATCTCTGTGAGTTCAAGGTCAGTCTACATAGTGAATTCCAGGACAGCCAGGGCTACACAGAGAAACCCTGACTAAAAAAAAAAAAAAAATGTTTAACACTAGGCAAATGAAAGGGTTTGTGGTTTATTTTCCTCTTTGCTTATCTCTGTTTTCTGCAATGAGAACGTATTTGTGAATTAAATCCATCTGAAAAGCTAATGAGGGGCTGGTGAGCTGGCTCAGCAGGTAAAGGCACTTGCTGCCAAGCCTGCCAATCTGAATTAGATCCCTACAACCCACTGGTGGAAAGAGAGCCGACTCCAGCAGCTTGTCCTCTGACCTCCACATGGGTACCATGATATGCATACACACACAGATAAATAAATGCAATAAACTTTCTTTACATCAACAAAAAGGCACACATGCTTTTCCCCTCCAAGTCTAGGGCCGTGCCTCTGCTCTTTGCCTCCCGCCTCACCAGACCCTCCCAGCCTCTGCTCAGATGAGCTGCCAAAACTCAGCAGTTTTCAATTTTTTGGAAAGGATTTTTGGAAAAGATTTATTTCCTCATTCTTGAACTTCTAAAAACAGCCCACTTTTTCATCTACCCCTCAGCATGCGATGACAGATGCTACACCTGCCTCTGACGCGACAAAACCTAAGTGAGGAATAAAAGCCTGTCATGATTCTCGCACTTTCTGTGGCAGGCAAAGCTAGGGGTGTGGGGCCACGGGAAGATGTGCCGTGGGGTGTCATCGTGCCTCAGGCATCCTTGTCCTAGCCACGGGCACACAGCAAGCTCTCATCCGCTGACCTTTGATGTGTTGCTCTGTCCTTTCAGATTTTTGACAATGAAGCCAAAGACCTGGAAAGAGAAGTGTGTTTTATCGATATAGCCTGTGACGAAATTCCAGAACGCTACTACAAAGAATCTGAGGTAAGTGATCCAAGTGGAAGAATTATGTGTCCATTCATTCATTCATTCCACAATGATTTGTGAAGCACTTCCTACCCTAGGACCCTTCCATCTATCTTTATGTTCACTTGGTTTAGTATTGACATCTCGCTGGGTTCTTGAAGGTTGATTTTTTTTTTTTTTTAATTTAATGTGTGTAGATGTTTTCTGTCTCCCAAATGCATGCAGAGCCCGCAGGGGCCAAAAGAGGGCATCAGATCCCCCAGGCTGTAGTTATTGATGGTTGTGAGCTGCCATGGGGGTGCTGGAAATTGAACCCAGATGCTCTGGAAGATCAGCCAGCACTCTTAACCACTGAACCATCTCTCCAGCCATCGCTGGGCTATTTCATGCAAGTCTCCAAATGAAGTCCTTGAGCCCGTCACTAAACCACCCCCCACCCCGGCCACTCCCAACTCTCACCATCCCACTTGACATCGGGACCCCTGGGGCTAAGCGTTCAACACGCTGGCTTTTCTGAACACAGCAGCCTGCCTATGTGAGGACGCAGACAGCATTTCATTTCTGTCTTTGGAATTTAACATAAAGAAAATCCTCAATCAAGCCTCAAAACTTTGATGGCTCCCGTTGGCCCAGAAACCATCCTCTCAAAATAGCAGGCACCTTCCTGAGGGCTTCTCTTCTTAGCTGAGAACACATGAACCAGAACATCTTCCCCTCTGGCGTGTCCCCTACCAGAATCTGCCCTCTGTCTTGCTGCCCCCCTTTATGTCACTGTTGGTACCAGTCATCATTTATATCCTGTTAGTGTCTTATTAGTGGCTGCTGATGGAACTTGAGTGACCCAGCCCTGGGATGACAACAGACACAGGGCTATTTTTGTTTAGCTACATGCAGCCACTCATAGTATGTTCAGACTCAGGACCCCAGACTTGTCCTTGAACTATAACACATGGACTTTGAAGCTCTTCCCTCGGATTCATTAAGGCTGATTGAAGATGTCATGCATAAACCCACTGATAGTAAATTCTGGGATCCTGAGATGGTTGTGCAGTTAATGGTGCTTGCAGCCAAGCCTTGACACCCTGAGTTCAATCCCCGGGACCTGCATTTGGAAGTACAAACAATCTCCTACAAGTTGTCCTCTGATCTCCATACACACACATAAGTCAGTAAATAAATAAATAAGTACATAAAGAAATGTTTGAAAAAATTTTAAGCATGAGTTCCAGTAGGTTACACACTGGACTGTCTTGTGATTTAGATCTTTACCTCCCTACTGGGGGACTTGTTTGACTAGAAAAGCCTTGCTTGGTTTTAGCAGCTACCCACCTGATTTGCTACAGGCTGGAGTTCACGGGGCTTTGGTCCCTCAAAAGGCTGGGGAAAGGCCGGTTTGAGTCACTCTCCGTCACAATGCCTTCATCCAAAGCCTAAGCATATCGGTGTCATCAACTTTATTAGACTCTCTAGCCAGCCATACCTGTGTGCTTTAAGGAAAACAAAGTAGGGCCTGGAGAGATGGCTCAGCAGTTAAAAACCCTGACTGCTCTTCCAGAGGACCCGGGTTCTATTCCAGCACCTGCCTCTGCCTCCCGAGTGCTGGCATTACAGGCGTGTGCCACCACCGCCCGGCAGGCCTGGCTTTTATTATAGATTAGTATGTATATGTACAGGATTGTGTGTGTTGAAGGACAAAGGTTGAGATCTGGTAACTTCCTCAATACCTCTTGTCCTGATTTTTATTTTTAAGATTCGTTCTGTTATATTTTTGAAGTGTGTGTGTGTGTGTGTGTGTGTGTGTGTGTGTGTGTGTGTGTGTGGTGTGAGTGACTGGAGTCCAGAAGAAAGCATCAGATCTGGAGCTAGAGTTACAGGTGTGTGGGAGCCATCTGACATGGGTGCTGGGAACTGTACATAACCACTGAGCCATCTCCCCAGCCCTCTGCCTTGATCACTCGCTGAACCTGGAGCTCACTGATTTGGCTGGTCTAGCTGGCTAGCAAATCCTCTTGTCTTTATCTCCTCAGACTTATGGTGACTGGCATGAGCCTCTGTGCCCAGCTCTTCTATGTGGGTGTTGAGAATTCAAACTCAGGCCTTCCCGCTTATGTGGCCAATACTTTACCAGCTGAACCATCTCCCCAGCGCCTGAGCCTCTTTCAAAGCTCAGCTCAAACTGACTTCCCTTCAGTGAGCTTTCCTGAGGACATGTCCCCCGAAACGACTCTCTAGCCCCTGACTTCCAGATCATGCTACTTCTGCTCATGGTCTTAGGTCACATTAGCCCATGCTAGCTCACAGCCATCGCACAGTCCTCACAAAGATGAGAGCTTACTCCTTCAGTCTCGTATTTCACCAGCTACTTTAATACCAGCTCCAGCTCCGATGCTCACTCAACAGCTGTTGAAGGAGTGGGTGAAGGCTTGTTTTCCCTTCTGCCTGCGGTAATTTCTGAGCAAGTGCCGTCCAAGAGAATGGATCTGTCACCATTAAACCACCAGTTATGAATCAGAGTTCCTTTTCCTTAACCTGAGATTTGCTGCCTTCTGGGCTTTTCTTCTGTTCATCCTGGCAGCTTCATAAGTAAGGACCCGTACAGAAAGCAGAGTGTCGGTGGGCTGAAGCTGGTGGGAGGTCCCTTTGGTTTGGGAGTTCGGGGGGCTTTAGGAGGGGCCTCATTTCTTTTTTTTTTTTAAGATTTTATTTTATTTATTATACATTCAGTGTTCTGTCTGCATGTGTCCTTGCAGAAGAGGGTGCCAGATCTCATTACAGATGGTTGTAAACCACCATGTGGTTGCTGGGAATCAAACTCAGGACCTCTGGAAGAGCAGTCAGTGCTCTTAACCACTGAGCTATCTCTCCAGCCCGAGGGGCCTCATTTCTGATGCTGATAAATCCAGATCAAGTTTTTCTGGGGCATGCATCTCCATCAGGATACTGTTCCACACACTGTCACCCAGGCCCAAGGAGGGGGTTGAAGTTTCTTTTTTTCCCATTCCCCCCAGGAAGCCCCTGAGCCACACATTAGGAATGCCTTTCTCATTAAGGTGACCAGAGCTAAGAATTTCTGCTGGTTGGCTCCTGCCTGCCCTCTTGCCACCAGTAGCCAGGGTTCAAAGGGATATGTTAGGCATTAGGGACTCAGGATCAGCTGATGGCCCTGCCTGAGGCTTTGCTCAGTTCTCATCTTTCAAGGTCCCTGTCCCCTACCAAATCCATGGCCTGAGTGGCAGCTCCCAAACCTCTTGAATTCAAGCTTCATTCTTTTTTAACTTTATCTTGAGTTTAGTGTGTGTGTGTGTGTGTGTGTGTGTGTACCACATGTGTGCAGGTGCCTGTCGAGGCCAAAAGAGGGCATCAGATCCCTTAGGGCAGGAGTTGCAGGCAGCTATGAGCCACCTGAAGTGGGTGACAACAAGCAAATGTTCATAACCGCTGAGCCATCCTTCCAACCCCTCTATTCTTGTATCAATTAGAAGGTCCTGAAGAGCAATGCTGTTGTGTTTGCCTTTTAATCAGAGCAGAGAGATGGCAAAGTGCTGGGTAAAGTGCTTCCTTTGCAAGCATGAGAAACTGAGTTTGGATCCCCAGAACCCAATAAATGACAAATGTTCCTGTGGCATATGTCCATAATCACAATGCAGGGAGAAGAGACAGGCAGATCCCCAAAACTCACTGGCCAGCCAGGAGAGACAATCAGTGAGTACCAAGTGCAGTAAGGTATAGAGTATTCAAGGAAGACACCTACTGTGGACTGCTGGCCTCCACCTGCGCGCACGTACACGTGCGTGCGCACACACACACACACACACACACACACACACACACAAACAGTGTGAATTTGGAACGTCAGAGAGAGCACCTCTATTAAGCCTCACAGACACACAGAGATAGCTGTCTATGGAATTCAGAAAGTTCTTTGCCCCGAGTCACATGCCCAGGTCTGCCCATGCTAGCAAAGCCACAAATAGGGTGAAGATGAGCTCTCCACAGTCTGTACTCGCTATGAGGTTGATACATGGCTTCTTGCTTCTGCCAAGATTTCCATCCTGACTCTCTGATGCTCTGCCAAGATTTCAAGGTGAAGATTGCAGTGGAGGAAAAGGAGACTGTGCAGAGGACACAGACCAAGAGACCCATCCATAAAGCTCAGGTGGCGGTTTCAGGAGTATAAGAACCGAACCTCATTTCCAGCCTGCAGAACCAGTCCAACCCAGGCGGTCCCAAAGCCAAGTTCACAGAGATCTCATATGAGGCAGATAATGTTGACCAATGTTGCAGCTGGTTCTCTTGCCTAGTCATTTGGCGTGTTGATTCATAGGCTTGACTTCCATCTTGACTGTGCCCAGAGAAAACAGTACATGTATTGGCTCCTCCGTGATGGCCCGCAGCTCCAACCCCACTTGCAGGAAAGGCCCATCTTTTACATTTTCAGATATGTGTCCATACAAAGGGGCAGGGGGGGAAAAAGAGTAAGGGAATTCACTAGTCAAGGAAATGGAGGATGAGCCAGGCATGGTGGTGAAACCTCTAATCCCAGCACTCAGGAGGCAGAGGCAGGCGGAGCTCTGTGAGTTCTACAGAATGAGTTCCACGACAGTGAGGGCTACCTAGAGGAAACCCTGTCTCAAATAGAAGAAGGAGGAGGACGAGGAGGAGGAGGAGGAGGAGGAGGAGGAGGAGGAGCAGGAGGAGGAGGAGAGAAAGTGGAGAGAGATGGTGACGATTTTGTTGTTTTGGTTGCTTGTTTAGGTTTTTATGGTTTTGTTTTATTTTGAGATTTATTGAGGCAGGCAAAGCGGGCAGCTGCAGAGGCAGGCAGGCAGAGCAGGCGGGGCAGGCGGATATGTATTTTATTTTATGTGTATGAGTGTTTTGCCTGCATGTATGTATGTGGTCACATATGTTCAGTGCCGGGGGGCTGGAAGAGAGCATTGGATCCTTTAGAATTGGAGTTACAGAGAGTTGTGAGCTCCCATATGGGTGCTGGGGACTGAACCCAGGTCCTCTGCAAGAGCATCAGGTACTCTTGACTGCTGGCATCTCTTCAACTCTCTGCTACCTTTTGAGCTTGACTTTCTTGTTAGATGTGTCCCTCTTTGTTCAGATGAAGGAAATTTCTCTCCCTGTCATCTTAGAGAATGTGAATGTTCATCTTACTGGTGATAGAGCTTTGTCCTTTTGGTGGGCAAATTTAGATTTTGAACTTGAATAATGATGAAGAGTTACACAGGACTCAGCCATTAAGAGCATTTGCTGTTCTCATAGAAGACCCAAATCCATTTCCCAACACCCACATCGGACAGCTCACAATTGCCTTTAACTCCAGCTCCTGGATATCTGATGCCCCCTTCTGTCTTCCACAAGCACCTGCATGCATGTGTACACACACACATACACACACTTCTACACACACACATGCACACACACCTAAGTAAATAAATACAAAGAAGAAAAAAAGAGTCATGTAAGGCTGTCCTAGCAAGATGGCCCCTCATGTGGTACGGTGGAACATGTGACAGGGCAGAGAGCTCTTTAGACGGTATTTGATTTAGGCCTTTCTCCTTGGACTGAGGGGATTCTTAGAACTCAGTCTCCAGCTCCCTGAGCTGTAGTCTCCCTGACCCAATGCAGCCTTGGTGGCTGCCTCATCATTCACCACAGTCGAAAATGTCTGTTGACTCCACTCTTAAAGAAGACGAGAACAAAGAGGGACACATCTAACTTTTCCACTGTCAATCAAGGATGAGAGATTCAGTGCTGTTTGCTAAGGACAGGCCCCCAGAAAGGGAAGAGCAACACCAGTTGAGTAAATATTGCCGTCCTTAGCTTTCCCCTTCCAAACCTCTGGGCTCTCTCAAATTAAAAATATTTTCACTTGGGTCTGCATCTTGGTAGCTGGGAGTGCTAAAGGTTTTCAGTTATCTCTCCAAAGGGCCGTGTTGGATGCAGCTGCCTTGTACTTAGACACATGGTTAAGTTCAGTTTATTGTTGTGTTGTTGTTATTGGTCACACACACACATACATACACACACACACACACACACACCATGTTTCATTCTGAGAGGAACACAGATGTTTGGGGATGGGTTCCCAGTGTCTCTTGGGTAACAAGAGGAGTCACAATTTGCTCCATGTGGGGAGAAGAGAGAAGTGGCCGTGACCACAGTGGTCCCCTGTGAGAATCTTGGGATCAGGAGCAGAAAGCCAGCAAAGGAGAGGTATTGAAGGGAAGGGTTCCCAGCAGCTGCTGCATGGCTGGACTTGGAGTCCTGCCATTACCAGGGTCTGCTTGACAATGGTGCTGTTAGAGTCCAGGATGGGGCTGGGGTGTGGCTCAGTGGCTTGGTGTTTGTTGTGTCTAGCATGTGCAGAGCCCCTGGTTCTGTGCCTATTATAGAAGGAATGAGGGAAGGAGGGAGGGAGGAAATAAGGGAAGTAGCTCTTGATGATTACTTCTAGACTGAGGGAGGGAAGGAAGAGAAGGGAAGAAAGGAGGAAAAGAAGGCAGGTAGGCAGGCTGGTCAATCTTGGTAGTCACCTCTAGACATAGCCTGAGCAGTCAGTCTTAGCCCTGAGAACATGTCTCAGCATACATTTGCTCACCTGCTTCTTCAGCAGCCGGAATAACTAACTAGGCAGATGTCATTTCCCTAGGGGTCAACATAGGCGATCCTCTGCTACATTGCAAGTTTGAGACCATCCTGGGTTACATGAGATCCTGTGCTCATAAAGAACCATTATCCTATGATATTCCAGAATTAACCACCCTCATCCCAGACCTGGCTGTTGTTAAAGTGGGTATTTGTGGTGTTTATAGCAGAGCATAATGTAGAGATGGCATTATTTCAAACTTGCTGTGTACTGTACATGCCCTTCATAATGAGCATGCCCTTTATCTCGCTAACAATATGGGTGTGCTGTCTTCCTGTGCTCCCCACACATCTAGCAGGTGCAGAGTGGCTCTATAATGTGCTATCTTTTCTTTCTTTTTAAAATTTTTATTTATATGTGGGAAGATGAGGTGGGCTGTGTAGGGGCATGCCATGTGTGTGCAGGTGCCCATGAAGGTCAGAAGAGGGTGTCAGATCTCCCAGGATTACAGGTGGTTGTGAGAGCCACCTGTCAAGATCACTGGGAACTAAACTCACATCCTCTGAAGAGCAGCAGGTACTCTTAACTGATGAGCCATCTCTCTACACCCCCTCTTCCTTTTTTTTTTTTTCCTAAAGTGGAGTCATACTCTGTATCCCAGGCTGACCTTAAACTTGTAATCCTCCTCCTGCCTCAACCTCCCAAGTGCCAGGATTGCAGGTGTGAGCAGCCACACTTAGCTTATTGTGCTCTGTTTACCCAAATTATACTGTCCATCGTCTGGTGGACATTGAAGGTGTTTCCATTCTTTCCCTGGTAGCAGTCAAACATCTCTTCTGTCTGTTCCAGAGTTTCTGAACAGTAGGCTCTTCCTCTATGTGTGCATCTGTATGTTTCATGGGTGTGAGTCTATGTTATATGTGCGTGGAGGCCACTTATCAATGTCACATATCCTCCTCAGTCACTCCCACCTTTACCCTTTATTGCTTACATGTATTTATTTAAAGTGTGTGTCCATATGCATAGAGGTCAGAGGATAACTTGAAGAAACCAGTCCTCTCCTTCTACCATATGGGTCTCCAGGATTGAACTCAGGTCCTCAGGCTTGGCAGCAAGGGCCTTTCACTGAGCCGCCCTATCTGCCTTCTTCCACCTTGCTTTTTGAGATAAAGCCAAACATGATGATGATATGTGCCTATGGTCCCAGAAATCAAGAGGCAGAGACAGAGGATCCCTGAGGCTCACTAGCCAGCCAATACAGCTTGTCTATCAGCTCACAGTTCTAGAAGAGTCCCTGACTGAAAAAATAAACTAGAGGATAGTTGAGGAAGACTCCTGACGTTCACTTTTAGCCTATGCATGCATTTGCATGCATACACACAAACAGTGCACAGTATCAAGAAATAAAGTGATCGTGTTATAGAGGGATCCATGCCAAAGACAGCATCTAAAGCTCGTCATTTGTCCTCAAGCTCACGCTTTCTGTTCAGATGACTCACCCTCACGTGGAGAGGGGCCTGGCTCTAGGACACCCAAATGACTGTAGCCACCATACTTCATCACCATCTTCTGTCTTGAGTCCTGCCTTCCCTTTAGAAGCGTGAATGGAGAGGCGAAGTGAGGTGCCACCAAGGCAAGGCAAAGCATGTTAAGTGACTCGCTCAGTCCTTGGCACACAGTAAGCGCTTGTCCTGGTTTCATTTCTGTTCTTGTGATTAATTTAAAAAAAAAAAAAAAAAAAAAAAAACACCCCCGACTAAAAGCAACTCAGAGGAGAAAGGGGTTTGTAGCAGAGACGTCACAGTAGCAGGAGCTTGAATCAGCTAGCCTTATCATTTCCACAGTCAGGAGCAGAGAGCAACCAGTGCAGGCAGTTGTGCTCACTTCTTCCTTTCTCATACAATTCTGGACTGCTGCGTAGGGTATGACACCACCCACGGTGGGCTGGATCTCCAAGACAGCCCTCCACAGACATGCCCACAGACCAATCTGACCTAGACAAATCCTCAATAGAGGCTCTGTTCCCAAGTGATTCTAGGTTGTGTCAAGTTGACAATTAAAAGCTGAAGAGAAATGGCTCAGCAAGTAAAATCCTACTGCTCTTCTGGAGGACTCGCGTCCCATTCCTACTCACAGCGGAGAATAACAAACGATGAATCTTTAAAAAAAAAAAAAATAGAACAATTGACCATCGCAGCATTCGAGAAGGATTTTCCTTCAGCTTTGACTCTGCTCCTGATGGACAGGAGAGTTGGTGAGCCTGTGGCTCAAGGCAAGCATGTGCCTTTGGCAGGTGGCTGCCATGAGTGGCACTCTGGAAGTTTGTTTGTTTGTGTGGTGCTTTTCAGTCAGCAGGATGAGTCGGGGAGAGAGGCAGGCGTGTGACGCTGATGACAGCCCCGCTCCCTAGACTCTCCAAACCCTCTGCAGGCTCATCAAGATGCTTCAGAAACTCAAGCCATTTGTGCTGCATAGTTACCAAAAATGTGTTCTTCTCATGTGGCTTAACCTCATTCCAAATGCTGTGTCTCTGATTCAGCATCTCTAAGAAACCTTAGAACTTAAATTCACTGTTCTGCCAAGTTTGGGCAATCTGTTCCTTCAAGTCCCAGGATGGCACCTACCTTGGTTCATTTTCTTATGCTGTAGCCGAAAACCACAGACCAGTTAATTTATAAACAAGAGACATTTGTTTACTCACAGTCCTAGAGGCCAGGAAGTCCACATGATGCTGACATCTGGTGAAGGATTTGTGCTGCTTTACACTTGGTAGATGGCAAGGAAGCCATGCAAGGCCGAGGATCCCTCTGTTTACTATGTTCACGTTTTTTAAAGCATTTTATTGACACTCCATCTGGGAGAGGGATAACAATATAAGCCCTAAAGCTTACCCATTCTCCTTCCAAAGGGGAGTTAGTACCTGTCTTATTGCTGTGACAAAACACTGGACAATGGGCTGGAGAGATGGCTCAGAGGTGAAGAGCACCGGCTGCTCTTCCAGAGGTCCTGAGTTCAATCAGGCAAGCACATGGTGGCTCACAACCATCTATAATGAGATCTGGTGCCCTCTTCTGGGATACATGCAGTCAGAACACTGTATACATGATAAATAAAAATCTTACCAAAAAAAGAAAAAAAAAAAAAAAAGCACCCAACAAAAACAACTTAAGGAAGGGTTTATTAGGGTGCAGAGTTTGAGAGTACAGTAAGTACATCATGGCAGGGAAGACATGACCACTGGGGTATGAAGGATCTGGTCACATTGCACCCACAAGCTGAAAGTGGGGGTGTGGGGTGGGAAGCTGTTGCTCAAGTCAGTTTCTTCTGCTATGCAGGTTACCCTGGTCCTCCTACCTTGGTTAACTTAACCATGAAATGCACTCAGATTTGTTTCCATGTTGTTCTAAATCCCTTCAAGTTGACAGTCCAGTTTGACCAGTCCAAAGCCTTTCAGCTTCCTCCTGCCTAATGGCATTCCACTACCTCTGCGGAATCAAAATGGCCTCTGTAGTGGTCGCCAGTATTGTTCACAACACAACACATCTGCACTTGTCCCCCGAGGTTGCTTCAGGTTAAGAAGAGCTTTAGACTAGCCTCATCTAAGTTTGCTTCTTCCAGTCCACAGCTCTGTGGGGTCGGCAGTGGTATACACACACACACACACACACACACACACACACACACACACCAATAACGAGGCCTGACCCACCGATTGCCTCCCTACTTCAGACTTCAAGTCCAGCTGTTCCGCTCCTGTGTCAAAAATATCCAGAAGATATTTGGAAGAATAGCTGTGTCTCTTCGTCCTTACATGAAGGGGCTCTGAAAAAGACTTACAGTCACCAGCTCACAAACACAGGCCTTCCAGTGCTCAACAGACAGATCTCTCACCAGCTTGCCAAACCTAGCCTTTGAGGGTAGAAAGCTAACTTTTGAGAAAAATAAACGCCAATGTGAAGGTGTTTGGTTCAGCTCTATTATTGAATCTGAACAACCTGAAAAATAGGTGTTGCCCCCATCTATTTTTTAAGAGCACTGAGGCTCAGAGGACTCTAAATAACTTGCTGGAAGTTTCTGGAAGCCTGGATTCAAACCTTAATGTGCAGTTACAGAGCTGATGCAATGCTTGCTGCTCTTGCAGAGAACCTAGCACCCAAGCCTAGTGGCTCACAGCCCAGTTCTAAGGGGTCCTGACTTCTGGCCGCTGTAGCTACTGCGTGGCATGGTATACATACATACATACACAAAGCACACACACATTAAAAATAAATTTGTTCTTGAGACAGGGTCTCACTCTTTAGCCCTGGCTGGCCGGGAACTCATTATGTACGCCAGGCTAGCCTTGAACTCACAGAGCTGCCTGACTCTCCCTCCAGAATGCTAGGATTACAGGCATACACCTCCATGCCCAGATGACCTACACATAAAATTTTAAAGAGAAAATAACTCTTTAGGGGCTGAAGAAATGACTCAGCAGATAAGAGCTCTTGACACCCTTTCAGGCTATCTGGATTCGGTTCCAAATACCCACATAGGGTGGTTCACAAACACTTGTAACTGTAATTTCAGAGGACCTGATGCCCTCTTTTGGCCTCCAAGGTCACTGCACTCACATGCACAAGCCCACATGCAGACACACATATATACATAATTAAAAAATAATAAACAATAAAATATTTTTTTAAATAGAGCAATAGAGAAAGACACCTGACATCCACCTCTGGCATCCATGCACACCTGCCTACACACAGGCCCATGCATACCTGCCTACACACAGGCCCATACACACCTGCCTGCCTACACACAGGCCCATGCACACCTGCCTACACACAGGCCCATGCACACCTGCCTACACACAGGCCCATACACACCTGCCTACACACAGGCCCATGCACACCTGCATACACATATGTCCAGACACTCAAAGAATGTCTGTGAGTCTCTGATTAGGCTTTTGATTTAATAAACTTGAGATGTCTATGGGTTAGATTGTATATTCTCATATAGGTCAGGGCCACTGATGACCCTTTATACCCTATGTCCAAAGAACACTGTTAAAGTTAGAGTGGGTGAGGACAGTCTCAAAGGCTGCCCAGATTCAAAGGTTGTACCAAAACCCATTTGGGTCCTACCTAAATGGAAGAGCTTGGCCCAGGGGAATTAGAACGTTGTTTCCTGGCCTCCTGTCATTACACAGTATAAGAGGGGTTTCTTTTTAGTGTGTCCTTGAATAATCTTCTTGACTGTAATTAGCAGTCATCTTAAGATCTGTGTCAAAAGGAACTGGGTTGCATTATGTAACAGGGTGTTCAGGAGACACTGTTTATTGTGCTAGAACTGGGAACCAGGCCCAAGACTGGGAACAAGAGGAATTATGGCCCTTCAGTCTTCAGGCAGCTGCCGATCACCAAGGTCAGGGACTTCCCAGGCCTATGAGGAGATTACCTCTCACCACTGCTCAGATCATCCATCTCTAACCCCTTCCTCCGTGGAGATGAGGGAGTCCATAGTCATTACCCACACACGTCTAGCCTAGCCTTAAAACCATACAACAAGGGTCTTCTCAGGTAACTGACGACAGAAATTGGGAGCATCCTCAGACTATTGACTGAACCAGGAATATGAACCTATGAAGCCCCCTCCTTTCCCATACTGCTGTCATGGAAGACTAGGGGAGAGGCTGGCTCTGTGGATAAAGGAGCTTGCCACCAAGGCTGATGACCTGAGTTCAATCCCTGGGACTCGAGTGGTGAAAAAGCATACTGACTGCTTCCCCCACCATGATTTACTGTTACTGCTACAACACAGGGCCAAAGCAACAGGACTGAGTGGCCATGAGCCAAAACTCCCGAGGCCATGAGTCTGGGGGCATGGGGGAACACTTCTTGTAATTGTTTAAACCTAATGTTTTGTCACAGTAATGAAAAACTGATTCATACACCTGCCTACCCAGAGGGTCAGTGTGGTCACTGGCTTGGACTCTCTCTTAATCTAATCACCAGGTCTTCTTGTTATAAGATTCTACAGATCTGGCTCTCCAATACTCCCTTCTGAGATCAGCTGACAGCCTTGCAGCCAATTTGCTGTTTTAATAAGCAGCCCCCATCTTGTATAGGAGTTCCAACTCAGTTCACCTTATTAACACAAATTAAGGCATGATGGAAGGGCTTCCTGATAGATAATGAGATAGTCCAGGCTCAGGAAATTCCAACAACCACATGAGCGCCATCCTAGGAACCACAGACAGTAGGAACCACAGACAAGGGCCAAATCCTTTTCTCATTACGTCCCAAGGATGAAGTGAAAGTGTGTGTGAAGTGCTGAGCACCGGCTCTGGCACAGACTTTGAACACACACACAGGTGACTTATCTTCCTTCCACCCTGGGCTCTCTTCTGACCTCCTCATCAGTGGCCTTTTAGTTTTATTTTTTCCTTAGTCTTTTCCCTGTCCTCTAGAAGGCGTCAGTAGTGGTCTGTGTGGACTGTTAAATTCTTTTGTGGTGTTTATTCAAAATTCCCATTCTCACATGCTCTCTTCTCAGCATGATGAGTTTTGGATGTTTCTAGCCCTAAATTTTAACTGGGACAGGTGTGGAACACATGCTGAGACAACCCCACCATGGAACTTGTGTCCTCCAGCTTTCTTCATGCCAGACAGAACTTAAGAGCGGACTTCCTCTGAGCACACCACTTTGCAGGGGAACAGCATAAATCGCCGTCCGTGGTACACTCTGGTACCGAGCGCAAAGGCTGAAAATAGCACTTTGTGCGTTAACTGGTAACAAGGCAAGAACTGACCCTTCTAGCCAGGATTTCCACTTGGGCTTTCTCTTTTCCCTTTTGTAAACTGTCGAATCGCAGCTGACCCTTTCAGCCAAGTCATCACTTAGTGCTCAAGTCCACATGCGCCAAAAGCTCCTGGGTTGGATTTTTGTCTAAAAGTTTCACTGAACTATAGACCACAAACCCGAGAATTCACTCGTTTTGAGGGTACTGTTTAGTCATAGAGCCAGTTAGATGGCTCAGTAGGCAAAGGTGCTTGCCACAAAGCCTGAGGATCTGAGTTTGATCTCTGGGGCCCTCGTGGTGGAAGGAGAGAGCCAATTCCTGCAAACTGTCCTCTGACTTCCACACTTGCACCAAAGCACATGTACACACACACACACACACACACACACACACACACACACACATGCGTTCACACACAATAGATAGATAGATAGATAGATAGATAGATAGAAAGAAAGAAAGATAGAAAATCTAATTTAAAAGTATATTAACAGATATGTGTAACTGTCACTACAATCAAATTTTAAACATTCTCATCACCCTAAAAGGAAATGTTTACATGTTAACTGTCACTCCTAGATTCTGACCCCCACCTCCACCCCAACCCTGGGAACCCACTGATGTACATTCTGTCTCCACAGAGTTCCCTGACCTGGACATTTCACATGACTGGGATAGTTAACATGCTCCTCTGGGGCAGGTGTTTATGGACCTCTTATGGATAGGATTGAAGTTCAAAAAAACCACTAGATTAAATTTGGGGCTAAATTTCTTCCCATTGAAATGGCCGTTCATTGGAAGATAATGATCCCAGTATTCCGAAGGCTGAGGCAAGAGGATCACAGGTTTCAGACCCAGTGTGGGCTACACAGCAAGACCCCGGCACAAAAAGCCAACTACAAACAACATTGGAAGGTGTGTTAGTTATTTTCCTCATCACTGTGACAAAAACACTTGGACCAGAGCAACTTAAGAAAGGAAGGATTGGGGTTGGGGATTTAGCTTAGTGGTAGAGCGCTTGCCTAGCAAGCTCAAGGCCCTGGGTTCGGTCCTCAGCTCAAAAAAAAAAAAAAAAAGAAAGAAAGAAAGGAAGGAAGGAAGGAAGGAAGGAAAGATTTATTCTGGCTCCAAGTCACAGGGTTCAGTCCATGGAGGAAGGGCGAGAAGGCGTGGTGGCCGGAACACGAGGCAGCTGGCCACAGTGCGCTCACAGCTGGGAAGAAGAAAGAGGTGGATACTGGCACTCAGCTTGCCAGCTCCTTCGCACCTCAGTTAACCTATTCTAGAAAATTCCTTACACACATGCCCAGAGATTTACCTCCAAGGTGATTCTAGGACCAGTCAAGCTGACAATCACTCTTTTTGTTGTTGTTGTTGTTGTTGTTGTTTGGTTTTTTGGTTTTTTTCGAGACAGGGTTTCTCTCTGGAACTCACAGAGATCCGCCTGGCTCTGCCTCCTGAGTGCTGGGACTAAAGGCGTGCGCCACCACCGCCTGGTGACAATCACTCTTAACCATCACCTTGGAGTGACCTTGGGGGAAAGTTCCAGCGTGTAGGGGGAAAAAAATCCAATACAGGATTTGTGTCCTATCTGTTCCTCCCTACTATGGGGCTGAGTATTATCATTACATAATATAGCAATTCCTGACTGGGATTCCCATTTAGCCTTTTTTATATTTAACATTTATCAAAAACTTATTTCAATTAGCGGGGCAAGCCCCTGTTGGTTTTTGTCCTTTGTGATTCTGACTGAAAGTGTAATTAATCATGGAGACTTTATATCTCAGTTTATGTGGCTAATAGTATTGCTGCCAAGATGCAAGCTCTCCTGCAGCTGGGCCGAGATCTCCTGTGGGCTTGTCTTTGCACATTCCAGATGTGAGTTTGATCATAAGCCATGCAAGGACACAGTTTCCCATGAGCTACCCTCAACGTCACCTCTGTCTTGGCTTGTCCCGGTGAGAGATGGCAATGCCTCCAGGTTCTGCTGACCTAACAGAGGGAAAACCCTCTACAGATGTGCCAAAGGGAAGGGGTGGCCAGCCAAGTCCTGGGGAAACAGCCCTGGCACCAGCTTAGCCTTCTTGATATAGATGTGTTTTAACTGCAAGGGTTCACTATACCATCTGCCTGGCCTGGAGAATACCAGCGGGGTCCAGAGCCAGAGACTTCACTGTGGATGAGTGGAGAAGCCCTTGGCTGGAAGAACACATAGTCTCACACATCTCTAGGCACCCAGCTCCTGGACTAGAGGGGCTGAGTGCCTCCCTCCAGATAAGAATCTTGCTTCTGAGAGTTTCCATGTCATCCAGTAGATCCAGCTGTAGCTAGAGTGGTGTTTGAAGCTCCCTGACCAAGTGAGTGAGCAGTAAAAGAGACCTCATAAATCTGGATGACTAGCCTTGTTTAAAAAACCAAAAAACAGGCCGGGCAGTGGTGGCGCACACCTGTAATCCCAGCACTCGGGAGGCAGAGGCAAGTGGATCTTTGAGTTCGAAGCCAGCCTGGTCTACAGAACTAGTTCAGGACAGGCTCCAAAGCTACAGAGAAACCCTGTCTCGAAAAAACAAAACAAAACAAAACAAAAGACAAAAACACAAAAAACAAAAATCCTCGCTAATCTGATTTGAGTGTGAAATGCTGTCCACAGGTTCATGGGATTGAACAATTGGTCCTCAGCTGGTAGTAGTCTGTTGGGGAGGTTGTGGAACCTCGCAGTCACCAAAGCCTTACCCATCTAAGTATAGTGCTAGTGGGTGGACCTTGGAGCCACTTTTGGTTCTGGCCTACTTCCCCTGCCTCTTGGTTGGCCAATCTCAGAGGAACCTCCCACAGCCATGCCTCTCCCATCATGATGGACTGAGACACTCTGAAACCATGAGCCAATACAAATCCTCCCTCCCTTTAGCTGCTTCTAATAGAAACTGTGTCACGTGACAAGAAAAATAACTTAGACTCTTCTTGGACTTTGGTATGGATTTAATGGTGTCCATCTGAACAGTTCTAAGTCAGGAGACTGAGATAAGTAGATATTCGTAAGTTCCAGGACAGCCTGGTCTACATAGTGAGTTCCAGGATGGCTGGAGCTACATAAAGAGAGATTCTGTCTCAATGAATCAATAAATAATCTATCAAAGTCTTGCCCGCGATGCTTCTGTGTGTGAACTGAGACTAGAGAACTGTCATAGGTTAGGGTGATTGGGGTAGGGCCCATCCCATATGACTGATGTCCTCTGGATGAGGATACAGAGACAGAGAAGCGCAGGAGGGAAGGAAGACAATGTGAGCTCACACAAGAACATTGCCTATGTCACTCCAGAGGAATGCTTTATAAGCCAAGGGATGTCAAAGGTGGCCAGCAAACCCCTTAACACTGAAGAAAGTTGCAAGGATGACACTTTGATCTTGGATGTCTGCCTCCACACTGTGACACAGCAAATCTCTGTCTTCTAAACCCTCAGTCTGTGGTCCTTCATTATAGCAATGCCCCATTCAGAAGAAGAGCTCCCCAGGCCCTACTTGAGGGATTCTGGAAAGAATAGACAGCAAGGTCTGGGGATGACTTTCACACCCAAACAATCTGCCTTGCTCTCTGCTTCTCCTAAGAGGAAGTGGAAAATGCATTATGTCTGGGCACCAAACACTATCACATGACCTTGGCCAAGCCCAGGCCATATGTCTCACCAATAAAACTTGTGGTGCAGTAACAAGTATCAGCCCTTCTCTTGAGGCCAGATCTCTGTGAGTTCCAGCCAGCCTGGTCTACATAGACACAGCCGAGGCTACATTGTAAGACCCTGTCTAAAACAAGACAAAAATACAACCTTCTCTTGAAGTATAGACCAGGAGAGGTACCAGCTTCCAGAAAACAGGAATGCTTAGGCAGCCTGTCACTCCCCAGAGAAAACCTTCATCCTGTTGAGTGGTCACGTTCATGTTTGAGCTCATTTTCCTACACAGTTTTGACTACAGGATTAAGGATCGCCAGATGGGCCGGCAGCTGCCTGCCTTTCTTCTGCAGGCCTTGGCGAGAGCTGAGTAAGCTACATGACAGCCCGTCTCGGGCTGTTGGGGCTTCATGGCTATGTCACTCTGTGACAGTGCCCAAGCATCAGGCACTTTCCGTGTTCCATGCTGAAAACGGCAAGTTACAGACAAAGCTCTGCAACGACACCACCAGGGAGTTACTTAAAACACCATTCCGCCATGTGGGTCTCTTCTGACTATGCTGGGATTTCAGATGAAATATTCTCTCTTCCTGAGGTCATCCCTTTCTCCCTCCAGACTGCTGTAACTGTGCATGGGATGGCGTTGAAACAGTCACTGCTCCTTTCTTAAGGATGGAGGCTGGGAAATGAAGGCTCTAGCAGACTTATCCTGGGGAGACAAAATCTCCTCACCCCAGATTCAGCACTGGTAACAGATCAAAGGGGGGGTCCGCCCAAATCTCTTATTGGCTGGGGAATGTGGGTGAGGAGTTACTTAAAGGGTGACTCAAAGGCAGCTTGCATCACCCCAAAGAGCTCATCCCAGTATGGTGGTGGCTCTCTAAAGCTGCATTTGGAACTGCCTGCACAACTTGCTCTGAGCTGCCCTGGCAGAAAAGGCACCTCTCTCTGCAACAACTGTTTCTGTTTACAGATTGTTGTAACTTTCTGTGTTCCCTGAGCCCTGTAAGTTCCTTGAGTTTCCTGAGTTCTGTATGTTGCCTGGACTTCCCCCTCCAAGAGGGAATGTTTCAATTCAGAGGAAATGGCTACACAGGAGGTAGGGAGAGAGGTCTAGTCCTTGGTTCCTAGATGGTGCCTTCTTGTCATCACAGCAGAAGGAACCCAGGAGCTCTCCAGAGTCTGTTGCCTACTTCTTCCCATGGTTAAGTCTCATCAAAGAATGGGGTGGGGTGAGGTGCGGAGGGGAGGCATGCATGGAGGGCTGAGCACCTGGCCCTAGGAGTGGGGGACAATATTAGACAGGCTGCTGATCATTTCTGAGTTTCAGGTTCCTCATCTGCTTGTATCTAGTAGCAGTGGCTATATTTTGGGAGGTTCTGAAAAGCTGAGTACCCAGACCTGCCCAAGGCCAGTTAGAGTTAAGCTCTGGGACCTTCTCTGAAAATTTCTGTCATGTTCTTGAGATCCTGAGGAGGTTCTGGATGTTCTGGCTTCTGGTTCCTACAGGAGGTTGTGAGTTGAAACTGGGCAACTCCAATCTTTGCCTCTGTCCCCAAGTGACTGTCTCTTTGTGTCCTCTCAACTGTCTCTTTCAAGGACACTTGTCATTGGATCCAGGGCCCATCCATTTAAGCCAGGATGATCTCATCTAAAGCTTAATTACATCTGCAAAGACCTTGGTTTCCAATCACATTGGACTCATAGTTTCCAAGGACGAAAGCATGTACTTAACAATCCTTTGGGGGAAATCACCAGACCACTGCACAAAACTTTCAGTATATTGGAGTGCAGCAGTCAGGAGGCTGTGGCAGGAGGATTGCCATAAGTTCAAGGCCAGTCTAGGCTACAGAGTGAAACCGTCTCAAAAAAAAAAAAAAAAAAACAATCAAAAACAACAGCTTCTTAGTTACACTACAGTAAAGCATTAGATCCTTTTATAAAAGGCTAACAACCTAGCCAGGCGGTGGTGGCATGCACCTTTAATCCCAGCACTCAAGAGGCAGAGGCAGGCGGATCTTTGAGTTTGGTCCAGCCTGGTCTACAGAACAAGTTCCAGGACCACTAGGGCTACATAGAGAAACCCTGTCTCGGGGAAAGAAAAAAAGTAATAACTGATGACTGTATTTGTTTGTTTTTCTGAGACAGGGTTTCTCTGTATAGCTTTGGTGCCTGTCCTGGATCTCGCTCTGTAGACCAGGCTGGCCTTGAACTCACAGAGATCCACCTGGCTCTGCCTCCTAAATGCTGGGATTAAGGCATGTGCAACCATGGCCCAGCTAATACCTGATGATTTATGTGGGTGCACATGCACACATGCACACACATGCACACACATGTACACACACAAGCACCCTTTTCTTGGCTCATTGCTATTCAGACATATTCAGCTGATGTTCATATCTGATCCAGAGTTTGGATTAAAGGTGTCTTCCTGTGAGCCCTGCTCCTGTGCCTCCCTCTAGCACTTAGAATGTGAATCTCTAATTATAGGCCGTGTTTGAGATTTTCTAGATGAAATGATCAGCTATAGATATGATACCAGTCTTGGGGTGGGATGAGGGGACATGCTGTTCCCATACAAAGCCCAATTGTTAATTGCTTCTTTGGCACTGAGCTGTTTAGAAAAAAAACACCCTTTTGGTGTTTAATTTCAAAAGTAAATGTAGCAGAAAGAACAGTGTGTTGTCGGGAAGGACCTGTGATCTGCAGGTGAACTAGCTGGTGTTTCTCAAGTATTGGGTGGCTTTATCTAGCAAATTGAGGGCATGAAACCAAATTTTCACTGGCCGCTTAAAAAAGTCAATTCTTGGGTTGATGAGGTGTTCAGCAGGCAAAGCGCCTGCTGCCCAGCCTAATGGCCTGAGTTTTGGTCTCCAAAACCACGCTGGAGGAGGAACGAGCTGACTCCTGTGTTGTCTTCTGACTTCCACAGTGTACATGTGCATACACATTAAAGAAAATTTAAATGTAAATTCCTACAGCTTTTACCAAATGTCCTTTCTGACTCTGGTAAACATAAACTTCTCTCTCATATCTAGAAGTGTACTTCACAACAGCCTGCTATAATTTCAATTTAAATTATTTACTTTGGGTTTTTGTGGGGTTTTTTGTTTTGTTTTATTTTGTTTTGTTTTTGGTGGGAGGTGTGTTGAGACAGGATTTCTTTGTGTACCCTTGTCTGCCTTGGAACTTGCTCTGTAAACCAGGCTGGCCTTGAACTCACAGAGATCCCCATGCCTCTGTTTCTCAGAGTGCTGATATTGAAGGCATGCGCCACCACTGCCCCACAATATAATTTAAATGTTTTGTGGTGCCATCAAGAACCATACCTTGAGACTGGCTCAGTGCATAAAGAGTTTGCCATACAAGTGTGAAGAACGGAGTTCAAATCCCCAGAACCCACAGATATCCAGGGAAAATGGTTCGAATCTGTAATCACAATGCTCCTATCAGACGGGAGATGGAGACAGAAGCCTGGAAGCTTGAAGGCCAGCTAGTCTGGCTTATACAGCAGGAAAACAATGAGACTCTGACTGAGAAGACAGAAGATGAGGACTGACACCCAGGCTTGTACACACACACACACACACACACACACACACACACACACACACACACACACACACACACACGCACACACGCACACACACGCACACACGCACACACAGGCACACGCACCTTGGTTGAAGCATTTCTGTGGTTTGGCTATGTAAACAATACTTTTCTAGTTTCATTCTGAACTGAATTTTTTTTTTTGAGACAGGGTGGCCTTAATTGTCCTGGATCTCACTCTGCAGACCAGGCTGGCCTCAAACTCACAGAGATCTGCCTGCCACTGCCTCCTGAGTGCTGGGATGAAAGGCGTGCACCACCACCACCACCACCACCACTGGGCCTGAACTGGATCTTGCAGAAAGGCCCTGCATTTCCCAAATGCTTTGAGTCCTCTCCTTCATATCACTATGTCTTGTTTAATTCTTGAGGATTGTGGGTCTGGAATGTATAGCCACAGTGTGCCAGAACAGTGGCTGTGAGCCCCTCCGTGCTCCTGGGGGTTCGCATTGTTGTGAGGGTGACCACAGAACCCCTGGGCTACACACCCAACTTGGTCCTGAAGCAAAAATAGCTGAGATAGGCAGAACCAGGGGCCTGCTGGGGAGAAGGAAGTGTAGGGAGAAGTTACTGTCTGGAACTTGAGCCGGCCTGATGGCTCAGTGGTGGAGAGCTCTTGCTTGCTCCTGCAGAGAACCCAGGGCTTCATGATACTGACAGCGCTCACCCTCTGAGCCACATCCCAGCCCAGGGTGGTAGTTTATCTTAAACTGGCGGGGCCACAGACTCTCAGGAGAGGGGGTGAAGGGGAAGGACCGAGGCTCTGCCTTATCAGTGTGAAATGTGGCTCTGACCCCAGAAGGAACCAGAGATTGTTTGCTCTGAGCCAAATCTGAGTGACCATGTCTTGCATGAGCCCGGGGAGATGTCTCAGTGGTTAAGAGCACTGGCTGCTCTTCCAGAGGACCCAGGTTCAGTTCCCAGCACTCACATGGCCCCTGAAAACTGTCTGTAACTCCAGTTCCAGGGGATCTGACTCCCTCACACGGACACACATGCAAAACAGCAATGCACATAAAATAAAAATATATTAAAAGTTTTTTTGTAAAAAGTGTTCTACCGTGGATGCTGTTACACAAACAGTTTATGCTGTGGATATCGCTCTATGTAAATAAAGTTCTGATTGGCCAGTGGCCAGGCAGGAAGTATAGGCGGGACAAGAGAGAAGAGAATTCTGGGAAGTAGAAGGCTGGGGAGAGACACCACCAGCCGCCGCCATGAAAAGCAACATGTAAAGACACTGGTAAGCCACAAGCCATGTGGCAAAGTATAGACTAACAGAAATGGGTTAATTTAAGATAGAAGAAGTAGATAACAAGAAGCCTGCCATGGCCATACAGTTTGTAAACAATGTAAGTTTCTGTGTGCTTTCTTGTTTGGGTCTGAGCGACTGTGGGACTGGCGGGTAAGAGAGATTTGTCCTGACTGTGGGCCAGGCAGGAAAACTCTAACTACAAGTTTATAATCCCAGAAAGTCATAAGTTTAAGGCATTTTCCAAATACTTTGGTAGAAACATCAAGTAGGCGAGTTACAGAAAAAACAGGGAAATCTCTGTTGTAGTCTCAGATGCTATCTGAAGACATCCTTAACTTTGGGGTTGAAGGAAACTAGTGATCAGCTAAAACTGCATTCTATAGGCTTTGGATGGTAGCAAATGGATAGCAGGTCAGATAGAGAGGTTTGCGGTGAATATCTATCGAGGACACTGAAGGTAGCCCAAAGGAAATGGCGGTTCCTGGACCACACTATTCTGACGCTCTGTAATCATGAGGTTCTCCTCAGTGAATCAACCCTGTGGAACCTTCAGTACCCGGGAGAACTTCAGGTCACAGCTTCAACTCTAAAGTGTGAGGCTTGACCTCAGAGGCAGTCTGTGTTTCCCGGGAAAGCATGGGTATGTGATGGGGGTCAAGGGCAGCCTGAGAACGCTCTTCAGAGGCATCCCTAGGTGGCCTGGCCGAGCCTCAACTATACTTGAGTTGTCTGTCATCTGAGTTATGAAGGCAGGGCTGCCACCACCCCAGCTTCTGGGTCCATGTCTTCTCCTGTCCCCCTCTGTGTGTGTTCACATATGGGGGTGCACATGTGCTCATGCACAGAGGTCAGAGGAAAATCTAGTATGTCAATTTGAGACAGCTGATCTGTAAACTTCCCAATACCCCCCTGCCTGTTTCCCCTCACAGCTGGACTTGCAGCTTTTTATGAGAGTCCTGGAATGTCTTACGAGCTAAGCCATCCATTTCCCCACACCAACCAACCAACCCACCAACCCATCCACCAACCAACCAAAAAAACAAACAAACAAACAAACAAACAAACAAACAAAAAACTTACTTGCCCACTGGTTCCTTGTGGCAGCTCTTTTGATGTCTGTAATGTTTGAAACTTTATGTTCCATATGGAGAGACATTCTACAATATAAGTTACAAAAGTTCAGAAACAGACCTAAACAGAAACACATGATATCCTGGAGTGAAGGATGGAGGCAGAGGTAAATACGCAAGTTT